>NC_140471.1:37046942-37066942 GCF_051167445.1 Perissodus microlepis | reverse complement strand
AAAAACTACTTCCTGTTGCTGCATGAAGAACGCTGTGTGAGCTCAAGATTATGATCTATATGATCTGATCAAAGGGTGTTTATGGCTCTGTGTAAGCTGGGATCAGCGAGGACGGAGGATTTTACTGCACTCACAGAAATCCTCCTCTGGATCTCTGCAGGGAAACAGAGGGAAAGAAGCTGGATTCACTTTACTCGCCTTGTTTGTTTACTAAACAGGGCGAGTTATTGTAATGTTGATGTAACCACGTGCTGTGGTTTATAAGAGACACGCAGCCACGTCTGCCGTCATGACCTCGATCAAACAGCGGGGTTAGCGCACGCGGCGGCCATGTTTTGTAGTTCATTTTCTGCACATTGTAGTTTCATCATGGCGTCACATGGTTACAATGGAGACGAGCTTCAAGTTGTTCACGTCTCAGTGCAGGGGTCTCCTTCTTCCTTCAATCAAAACATCATCGCGGTGAAGGAAAAGAGGAGGTACAAACTGGTGACCTGTCCAGGTGTTAGCCCCGCCCCTCGCCCTGTGCTTTGTGACGTCATTTTTAAATTAAATTAATGCCTATTTAACCTATTTTAATGTTTTTATTTGAGGAGGCTGTTTTTATGAATGGAGCCGCTTTCAGAGCGTCCTGAATGAGCTTCGTTAACGCTGAAGGATAAACGTCGACTCCATGAAGCTGATTTGATTTTAAATCGACGCGACAGGACGGAGCGAATCTGTGATAGATTGATCAGGTCTGCTGTGTTGGACCGGATGAAGGTTCCTGTCACAGAAAAGCTGCGATCGGGCAGCAGCAACGATCGCTGATCCGACTGCAGTGATTGAAAGTGATGATGCCCTAAATGTAATCAGATTACAGATGGAGACTACCGATCTGAGCTGATAATCAATCACTGAGTCAGTCAGCTGTTTCAGGTGCAGCAGGAGGGGAGGAGTCAGAGAACACCTGGTAGCCAGCAGAAGCTCAGAATCTGTTACCACGGCAACTCAGACTCAGAGTTGAAGTGGATCAAAAAAGTTTAAATCCCGAGTGTGTGTGTGTGTGTGTGCAGTTTTCACAGACCAGGGGTCCGTTCTTCGTACCTCGCTTACTACATCCAAGATCAAATCATCGCGCCAACTTTGAGCTCGCTATTCCGGTTCTCCGAACACACCTGTTGTTGACGATTAGTACAGCTGGATGAAGTAATGTGAGATCACTGGGTGGCTTAAAAGGGGCTACGCGTCGATAGTAGAAACATTGATCGGCAACCCTTTGATTGGTCGGCGAAAATGTCGAAGGAGCGCGCTCAGTATTTTTCGGCAGCAGAGCAAGAACTCTTGATTGAGGGATTTCAGGAGTTTCAGAGTTTAATTAAAACGCAAGGGAACACTGCAAAGGCTGCAAAAGCAAGGAGAGAGGGCTGGCAGAAAGTTGCTGACAAATTAAACTCGTAAGTAATTTAATAATAACAATAATAATAATGGATTGGATTTATATAGCGCTTTTCAAGGCACCCAAAGCGCTTTACAATGCCACTATTCATTCACTCTCACATTCACACACTGGTGGAGGCAGCTACAGTTGTAGCCACAGGGGCAGACTGACAGGGTAAATTTATATTATATTACATTATATCATATTATATTATATCACATTATATCATATTATATTATATCACATTATATCATATTATATTATATCATATTATATTATATTATATCCTCTTTCACATTAGAGCCACAACAGGACCCACTAGAACATGGGAACAAGTAAAAGTGAAATATAAGAATATTCTACAGAATGGTAATATTTATCACTTATATTGCTTTTAGTCTCTTGAAAAGAGACCCTGGAATAATCTGTTTGTTTGTTTAACAGCAACCAAGAAAAGGGCAGAGCAAAAAAAGACAGGTGGTGGTCCTGCACCCCCTCGTCAACAAGTTGGTTAAGTAAATAATACCCTCACGGGAAAATCTGTCGCGCTGAGCTAAAGGATCCTGTCTATCCCGCAATATACGCTGAATTCTGAAAACTCTCCTTATCAATCTTGCACCTTCCGCAATGGGTTGCTCGCGTACAAACGGACAGGACATGGCTGCGACAGGCTTCCCAAATCCACCTTCGCTTTTATAGCCGTGGTCTCTCATCTTGATTACACGAAGTAATTTACTATTACTACTCTAAAATATGAATTACATCTGACATAATCAAATACATGGAATAGAATGATTAATAGTACATTTCCCTTTTTTTAGGAAATGACCTGTATGTATCTGTATGAAATCAATAAAAGAATCAAATACTGCATTATCTTTAGTTACACTGATAATATTTATTTATGGAAAAACAGTGGAAAAATATCGCTGTTGCTTTGGTATAAATGAAGCGGACATACCTGAGTGGCCGCGATCTAATCCTGTTTACATAAAGTAAGCCTGCTCCCAAGCAGGTTTACGCTTACGGATCTGTTGCTATGACAGCAAGTCCCGGATGAGCTTCGGAGAACCGAACGATCCAAGATCACGCGAAATCGTCAACAATCAAATCCAGCTAACTTACTTAGCGAGGTACGAAGAACGGACCCCTGAGCTCTGACTGAACACTGCTGCACATCCTGTGTGAATGTGGAACGCTACTAAACACTACCAGACACTTTACACTCACAGTCCAAGCGTTCTCTCTCTCTCACACAAACACGCACACAGATTGATCACTAATTATTAATCAAGGATTTCTGCAGTTGCTCTTCAGTCAGAATAATCAACCACTGATCGTTACGGACTCTTAAAGACCGAAACTGAAGTTTAAATCAAGTCACACCTCAGACCCATCAGGTCGACTCTGAGCTCGAGAACCTGCTGGGGGTGGATGAAGTGGTGTAGATTCCCACAGGAACACCAGCTGAGGTCACGCATCAAACCTGTGGATTCTGTTGAATAAACGTTCTCCACCTTTGTGTACAAGTCAGAAAAATAAAACACCTTCAAAGAAAATCTGAAACTTTTATTTCTAAAATCCAGACAACTTCCTGCTTTGATCTGAAAATCTCTCTCTGTAGCAGCTGATGTAGGAGGAAATATGACAGGATGATGTCAGCTCACTGTGTGCAGAAACAAAGTAAAGGAAACCATGTGATCAGATCAGAGGAGGCGGAGCTAAAGGTGAACAGCGACTGGTTTTAATTGGCTCAAAGAAACTCCTTCGCAGGTAAAACAGGAAACGGCGCCACTCTGCTCACAGTTCACAGGTCACAACTAAAAGTGGGCTGCTCTCTCATTGGCTCAGAGTCCCGGGAGCAACCAATCAGTCCACATATGGAAGAAAAAAAAAAAGGAAAACCGAAGAGGACGAAGAGGACAAACATAACGAGACGAAGAGGAAGCTGAACTCCTGGAGAAGACGAGACAACAAAAAGAAACTGGAATAAAATAAAGGAGGGGGGCGGAGTCATAAGAGCTCCTCAGTCTGTGCAGCGGTCACATGATGCCGTTGGTGAGGTACTGGAAGCCGTCGTAAAGTTTGGTGGTGAGCGACCTCATGGAGCCGTCCACCAGCTGATCGATGAGCAGCTGCAGCTGCTCCTCCGTCAGGCTCATGTGGAAGCGCTCCTTCAGGCCGCGCATGGTGCTCGAGCCGTGGAAGCAGGGCAGCTGGGAGCCTGGGGGCACAGAGGGCGGAGTTAGTGCTGCGGGGCAGGGAACCGCCACCAGGAGGAGCTGTGGCAACTCACCTTGCTGCATGATCTCCACGATCTGCAGCACGCGCTCCATGTGCTTCCTGGCTGCGATCAGGCCCTGGAGCATCAGCATCTTGTAGTAGTTAAACATGTCGCCATCAGGCCCGCCCATCACCTGACAGACGAGACTCGCGGTTAAAAACAACCTGACATATCACACCAAGGGCTCAAACCTCCCACTGAAGCCTCCCTCAGCCCTCCTCCTCTAACAGGAAGCCCCGCCCCCTGGCTGTACTCACGTCCACAAACTCCGCGGTTAGCTTGAAGGCGGACGTCTCGAAGCCGAGGTTTCTGGGCGAGCTGGACAGGATGAAGCCGAAGTCGATGTGGATGATGTGGCCTTCGGCGTCCAGCAGGATGTTCCCGTTGTGCCTGTGAGAAGGGAGGAGCACATTTAGCGCGGCGCTCGGACGGCGTGCACAGGCGCGAAGATGTCACAGACTCACCTGTCTTTGACCTGCAGCAGGTAGCAGATGAGGCTGTAGCCGGCGCAGCTCTGCACGAAGTTCCTCTGCGCCGTGAGAAAGGCCTCGGTGGTGGGCGCGCCGTGCTCCTGCAGGAAGTAGTCGAGCAGCGACAGCTGACTCTGCTTCTTCACCTGGTGCAGCGACACGGCGTTCACCACGGGCTCGATCATGCCGCTGTCCGCCGACAGCACCAGGATCTTATACGGCTTGATCCACAGCGGCACGCGCTCCTGCTCCCAGATCGACTGCACGCGCCGTCCGCGGCGCCGTCACATGACACAGAGAGGAGATGATGAGAAGAAGAAGGGCGGAGGGACAGGTGTGAGGTCGTGTGATGAGGTGGTGTTACCTGCAGCTGCCGCAGCACCTGGAAAGCGAGCAGCTCCTGCCGCAAGTCGTCTCCACACTTTACAATGACAGACAGGAGCCTCCAGGTGGGCAGGTGTCCGTACGGAGAGCCCTCCCTGATCCTCCTGTAGGAGACGCACGGGGAGTCATCGTCATCAACGCCATCACCAGAGCACACTGCACGCGCTCAGTAAACCTTAGGACACACCCACCTGACTTTCTCCTCCCACGGCTCCTTCAACGCCACCGCCGACGGGTCCTCAGGGTCCCGTTTGAAGGTGGTGGGGGCCTGGGCGAGCTGCTCTGAGAGACGCCGCCTGAAACACACACACCATCATTCCTGCAGCTGCACCAACTCGGTGCGCTGCGTCTGAGTCAGGTAAACTGAGGGAAACATATTTCTGTACGTGTGAGTACCGTGTGTACTCTGACCTGATGTCTCCGGCGGCGATGAACACGGGCTCTTTGCTCTCCAGGCTGGTGATGCTGTCCACCGAGAACTGGCTGATGTTATCACAGCTGTTGGTGTGAGTCTCCGGGAGCTGCAGGGGGAGGAGCATGAAGAGTGGGTGTGTGGGTGGGGGGGGACAGAAGGAGGAGGAGTGGTCAGTGGCTCCACGAGGAAACTGCTCTGCAGACTCTGAGCCGCTAACCTTCGAGTACTGGGATCAATACTGCGGCTGAAGAAGACGACGGCGAGAGCTTCCGCACGCCGCCCCAGAAAGGTGACGGCCATCTTTATTAGCGTTGTGTGTGGCGTGCAGCAGCGTGCTCTGACTCGTGTTTTTCACTGATCATTAATGAAGCTGTGACATGACAGCGTCTGAGGTCAAAGGTCAAATAACAGGTAACGGTGCCATCGCACAGATCTCACCTCCGTCTGCGTCACAGCATGTTCTGGAACCACCTGACTACCGGGCTATGACATCACATGCTCACCTCCACCTGCAGCTCTCCGATGTCGTCCACGGACCACGCCTCGTCGTCGTTGTCATAGTTCGGAACGACCGAGAAGCTGCCGGCTCGCTGTTCCGGCGTCATGCCGCAGTCTGGCAGGTTCTCCACGGAACGCGTGCTCCTGATCCGGTTCTCCGGGATCCGAATGGGAACGCTGGATGTCTCAAAGTTCTCACACTCCAGAACCTCCACATAGATCAGGTACGGCGCCTGAGGGGAAGGATATAGGTCACATGACTGATGAGGTCACGGGTAACAGGACGTTATCTGACAGGCGTTTCACCTGGGCTGCCGCCGGCAGTCAGCCTTCCGCGGGCGGCGCTGTGAACTCTCACCTTGTCTTTAGAGTTGAGCACCACGGCCTGAGTGTGCGGCACTCGCACCACGTGGTGGTCGAAGGCGGAGGTCGGCAGCCATACGCGGGCCGGCAGCTTGTGGTTGAGCAGCGACAGCTCGGAGATCAAACGCTGCGTCTTCTGCTCTTTGGTGGGCAGCGTGGCGAGACGCTTCCCGATGCCCATCAGAGACTTGATGAACTCCCTCTGAGGGGCCAGGCGCACCGGCTGCAGGCGAGACACACACAGTCAGAGGGCGAGGGGGAGGGGCTTACGGCTCTGCCTGTCACAGCAGACCAACACAGAGCGAGAGAGAGAGAGAGAGAGGTGAAGGTTTGATGTTTGTGTGTCAGGTTCAGATAAAGCGAGCGAGCTCAAACATGAAGGCAGAGGTCACAATCACCTGACCCCGCCTCAAGTGTTCAGTCTGCTCGCTGAAGTGAACAGTCTCGGATTTTTAGGGCACTTTTGTTTTAACGGAGACACAAAATTGACCAACAAAACCCAGAAAAACACACAAAAGTTACAAACTGATCCTTATAACCAGCCCGCCTCCCACAGATCACAGTGGGTCACATGATCGCAGCCTGAAGGGGACACGAGACCATCGGTGGGAGGAGCCCGTCAATGATCTGAAGGCAGCTGGGACTGAAAGATTCTAAACCCAAACCCAAAGAGCATGACCCAGTAAAGACCGACCCCACCGTCAGGCACGGCGGGGGAAACACTGAGCCGACAGACGGGACCACACACGGGAAAACTTCGGACCAGAGCACGGCTGAAGAAAGGTCCCAAAACAAAGCAGGGGCTAAGAAAGAAGCACATCAGGGTCACGCGGTGTCCGAGCTGCCGACCTCCGCCCTGCAGGAACTCTGTAGAGGGAGCTGAAGGTCCTACAGAGTTCCTGCAGGGCGGAGCCCAGAATCCTCCGGAGATATGAGCCAGCTGACCAAGTAGAAGAAACACGCTGAAGCGAGGCGTTCGCCACCGAGGACGGACGCGTGCTTTTACGTTCTGTCTCTCCGTTAACATCAAAGTTTCACAAAAATCTCAGACTGTTCACATCTGTGAGCAAACCTTTTCTGTATCCGAGTATCAGTGTATCCGAGTACTGGCAGTGAGTGGA
Organism: Perissodus microlepis; assembly: GCF_051167445.1. Classification (NCBI taxonomy): domain Eukaryota; kingdom Metazoa; phylum Chordata; class Actinopteri; order Cichliformes; family Cichlidae; genus Perissodus; species Perissodus microlepis. The sequence goes on along the minus strand of NC_140471.1, from coordinate 37,059,987 downwards.
GACAAACCTGACACACAAACGATGGAATCACGAGGACGATCAGATCCCGATTGGAGTACAGCCCGAGTCCGCAGACGTGACGCTCACGTGTTTCATTGCTTGAGCACACGTCTGTGACTGAACCAGAACCAGAATAGGAGCCCACACACTTCATTTCCCACAATGCACCTGGAGCTCAGAACAGGAAGCAGCTGAACTTACGGGACGGGAATCAAACTCCAGACTGTCGGAGCTGGAGCTGCAGTCCTGAGGGTCAGAGGACGGGAGGTCAGAGTCATGTACAGGTGTGCTCGCTCTAAGCTCACCTGTCCTGGAGGTTTAACCTTCAGCGGCCTGATGCGTTCAGAAATCGGCGCTGCCTGGGCCCGTGACGAGCCTTTATCACTTTACACGCACGAGCTACAACCTGAGCTCAGCTGGTGTTAAACGCCTGTGGCTGCCTCACCGTTACAGTAAAAGTGGGCGGAGACAGCATCAGTACCGCCGCTGGTGTCTAACAGACCGCACCCTGAGTCACCCTGGTGCGTCACCTCATCACTTAAACTGAATGTTCGCCATGTGCAGACACACTGCAGGCTGCCATGTTTCCACGGAGTAACCTCCCTCATCATCCTTGTCATCACAAAGCACTGCGAGGCGTCTGTGGTTGTGATCTGTTCTTATATAAATAAAGCTGAATTGAACTGATCGGATGTTTGTTTGTTTGGATGATTCCAGATGTTTCACATCGATTGGCTCCAGGTCCTCGGCCACATGGAGCCCCGGTCTCTAATCTGCTCATTGATTGGCCAGTGATGGAGTGCTTCCTGTTTGTTGAAACCTCCTAGGACCTGGGTCCACATCTGTGGACATTTTGGGTTGTCTAGACCACAATGCTACATTTTGCTCTCGGAGGGTAAAATATCCTCTTCATCAGGTAAAAAGATCATTCTTTGTTTCTACATTTGTCGGGTCCCAATCAGCTCAAATAGCAAAGAGGGATTAAAAATGCACGCCATGAAAGACTTCGGGTCTTAGGAGGTTAAAAGCTGAAATTTGTTTGAACAAATGAACTCTGACCTGCAGATACCTCCCACAGGGCACGATCACCTGACTCGTTTCACTTCAAAACCTGATCAAAAACACGGTAAAAGCTGGTCGATGGATAAAGAACCACCAGCTGCGGCGAGTGATCGGCAGCCAGGGTGTTCTGGGAAAACTCCCTTGGTGGGTTAACTGCACCCTCCAAGAGCGGGCTGTTACCTCGTCCTGGCTGGTTTCCACCTTCGGATTGCTCGCCGTCCTCTTCAGGTTGCTGCTCAGGCTGATGCTGACCGTGGCGTCCGACTTGGAGCGCTGATGCGTCCTCTTTGTGGGCGATAGGCTGTGATCTCCTCCCAGGGGCCCGGGGCTGACGGTGGGGGGCGCCGCAGGACAGAATGGCGTCAGGGCGAGGGGGTCCCTGCGGACCCGCGGCCCGGCGGGCTTCAGTTCGTCGGACAGGATGAGCTTCCTCAGCTTGGTTCCCCGGGAGTGGCGCTGCGTGGAAATGTGCATGTCGGACGAGTAGGCGCCGAGCAACCAGGCGCACTGCAGGCTGAAGGAGATGCTCTGCCTGCAACGATGCACCTGCAGGACACAGGAAGCAGTCAGCTGATCGACCTTTAACCCCTGCTCTGACTGCGTGTTCAGACAAAACGGCAAGTTTCACCTCGGAGTTCAGATTTAAAGATTTACTTTTCTGGTCTGTCTGCCTAGAGCGAATCACACGGCAGCACTCGGCGCTACCTCCGTTTCTGACTACAGGTGATCAGCTGTAACGATTGGGTAGCACTTTAACAATTTCCTGCCTTCATGGACATGGTCCCGCCTCCATCCACGGGTGAAATGCCATGTTTGGTCTGAACACGCTGCGTGGTTTCCTCCATGCAGGAATACAGAATCTATCAACAGCATTGATAACGTGAGTGATCAGTAATGTGAGGTACAGGTGCCGTTCAGGTTCTGATCCACAGTCAGAGCGTCACCTGGCCATCGGCGCAGAGGCTGAACGCCTCCACACTGTGGGGCGCCTCAGGTCTACCAGAACTGACATGAAAACAAGTCATCTCACGTAACCCTAATGTACAGTAAGCTAAGGTACAGTAAGCTAAGGTACAGTAAGCTAAGGTACGGTAATCTAAGGTACAGTAAGCTAAGGTACAGTAAGCTAAGGTACAGTAAACTAAGGTACGGTAATCTAAGGTACGGTAAGCTAAGGTACAGTAAGCTAAGGTACAGTAAACTAAGGTACGGTAATCTAAGGTACAGTAAGCTAAGGTACAGTAAGCTAAGGTACAGTAAGCTAAGGTACGGTAATCTAAGGTACGGTAAACTAAGGTACGGTAATCTAAGGTACGGTAAGCTAAGGTACGGTAAGCTAAGGTACAGTAAGCTAAGGTACGGTAAGCTAAGGTACGGTAAACTAAGGTACGGTAAGCTAAGGTACGGTAAGCTAAGGTACAGTAAGCTAAGGTACGGTAAGCTAAGGTACGGTAATCTAAGGTACAGTAAGCTAAGGTACGGTAAGCTAAGGTACGGTAAGCTAAGGTACGGTAAGCTAAGGTACAGTAAGCTAAGGTACGGTAATCTAAGGTACAGTAAGCTAAGGTACAGTAAGCTAAGGTACAGTAAACTAAGGTACGGTAATCTAAGGTACGGTAAGCTAAGGTACAGTAAGCTAAGGTACAGTAAACTAAGGTACGGTAATCTAAGGTACAGTAAGCTAAGGTACAGTAAGCTAAGGTACAGTAAGCTAAGGTACGGTAATCTAAGGTACGGTAAACTAAGGTACGGTAATCTAAGGTACGGTAAGCTAAGGTACGGTAAGCTAAGGTACAGTAAGCTAAGGTACGGTAAGCTAAGGTACAGTAAACTAAGGTACGGTAAGCTAAGGTACGGTAAGCTAAGGTACAGTAAGCTAAGGTACGGTAAGCTAAGGTACGGTAATCTAAGGTACAGTAAGCTAAGGTACGGTAAGCTAAGGTACGGTAAGCTAAGGTACGGTAAGCTAAGGTACAGTAAGCTAAGGTACGGTAATCTAAGGTACAGTAAGCTAAGGTACAGTAAGCTAAGGTACAGCACTCAGTCTGTCCTGCAGTTTCGACGCTCACTGCACTCAGAGCACTGGCAGCTCTGAGTTTAGGACAAGATTTGGTTAACGCCACACCCCACCTGGTGGTCACCTGACTCAGTAGGAGACGCTCAGAGAAGCTTAGAAACCAAACGACACCGTTACCATCCACCAACAAACGCCCCATAACGCCTGGCCACACCCACCACATAGGGTTTGATGGCGTCACCGACGTCCTCGTCCATGTGGATGTACATGTTGAGCAGCTGCGGCAGGTAGAAGTCGACCTCCTCGTGCGGGAAGCTGAACAGGCGGTTACCAATGTAGGCCTGCACGCCAGGCTCCTTAGAGTTGTGCAGGTAGGAGATCGCCATGGAGACGTCAAACAGCTTGGACTCGAACAGGCGCAGCAGCCACGACTGTTTGGAGGGGTTGTGTCTCTGCCGCCGCCGCGCGCTCTTGACTGAGCCTGGCGCCGGGCCCTCTGGGTCGGACGGCGGCGCATCTGGTCCCTCCTCGCTCTGTGATAAGGCGCTGTCGGAATCCACCTGACGCAGCTTCACCTTCTGCAGCACTTCCTGACACGCCCGCTGGGCTACCTCGGCATCAATCACCAGGCTGAGCTCAGCCACTCCCTCGTTGATCACGCCCAGGGGAGGGGTAGTAGCCTGTGGGGGGCCGCAGGAAGAGGACGGCGTGGAGGGAAGAGACAGCGAGGGCGAGGAGGAGATGGAGATGGAGGGCGAGGGGCTGTTCTGATCCGAGTGGGTGGGGGAAAGATCCAGCTCAGCATCCTCCATCATGGCTGCCAGTTAGCTCCACCCTCTGGCACTGAAAGACAGAGAGGTCAAAGGTCAGGCTGTGTGTTGTCAGATCAGCTGATTGGTCAACGAGTCAGCGGCGAGGGGGGGTTGTGTGGCGAGCTAGGCACCGGTCACAGGAATGACGGCATGTTCACAATCATCAGACAACATCATCAACTGATCAATCTGCTGATCGATCATGCATTACGAAACAGGAAGTGCTATTCTGCAGATCTTTGTTTTTCAGCGTCAGAGTAAAACAGATCCCAATCAGGATCAATCACCGCTCTGCTGCTCAACAAAGACATAACAAACCTTCCTTTGAGCAGGAGGAACCATTTTCTGTCTACGTCTACACTCGCCGACCACAGGAAGCGTGCAGCTCGCTCACGTCACAGCCGAGGAGAGAGACTGTCTGAAACAGTTACAGGTGAGAGCGCACCTGAGCAAGTCTCTGAGCTTCAGCCATATCAAATAATCAGTTATTGATCAGAGAGACTGCCCTCTATAAAACAAGCTCAGTCACACAGCAGGTGTGATGCTGGGGTGGGTGTGGTTCGTGTTCCTGATCCCTGGGAGGTGCGCTCCTCACATCATCAATAAATCCGGCCAGGCATTCACATGAGGGGCGGAGTCTGCATGTGATCAATCATTAACAGGTGATTTACAGAGAAGAAATAATAAAAAAGCAGAGTGAGTTACCAGGACAGGTGTGTGTGTGTGTGTGTTGTAAGTTTGACAACCCCTGTCTGCTCAGTTTGATAACCACGCCCCTGTGACTGATGACGTCAGGGGCCTGATAGGGGCAACCTGAGTGCGGTTAACTGGTTTCAAGTCAGGTGAGACACCTTCAAAACACCCACACGTTTATCTTTGTAGCCCCACCTCAGACCACTTGAGCTATACAGACATGACCTCCCAGGGGTCAGAGGTCATCGGGACCAGAAATCAGCTGTTAGCCTGGCATTAAACTAACAGGCCATTTGATGGCTGACTGTCAGCTGTTCCAGTGACCCTATTCTAGCTCTGAGGTCGCTGTTCCCCATATTTGCTTTGGTCCTCTAGTCAGCTGACCGTCACCAGGCCGTTAGTCAGCTGACCGAGCGGCTCTATTAGCTGCAGCCTATTAGCCTAGCTTAGCATTAGCAGGCCAACTGTTGCTGCCTGCGCGCAGTCCCCTTTTAAAGCTCCGTGCTAAGCTAACATTAGCAGCGGTGCGGGGACAGGTGAGCCCAGCCGGTGTGCTAACATGTCCAGGTGTTCCCAGGTAAGCTTTTCTTACCTGGTGATGGCTCAGTGCGCGTGAAATTATGTTTTAAGTCCAGCTCGGGTCCATTGATAGAGTCCGGCCATCGTCTCAGCCGCTGCTTCTCTTCTTCCTCTGCGCTCCTCGGTTCTGTGGAGATCACCGTGTCTGAGCAGCGCCCCCTGAGGCGGTGAACGGTCATTGCAGCGCCTCAAACCATCACAGAAATCCCCCCTGCAGGGTCATTTCAACACAGGGGCGATTTTAGCCCATTTTTGGGGGTGCTTAAGCCCCCCGAAAATGAATCAAAGCACCCCCAAAGATTTCTTTTTTTTTTTTGACAATATTTGCTGTTTGTATGACACACTACTAAAAATATAAAAAGCATACAGTACTGTACTTGTTTGAGACGTTACATTTTAACAACAAAAGTATAGATAAAATGGTTTGTTCCAGCTCGCCTCTCCCCTGCTCTGGCTCTAGCGCCGTTGCTGCCAGAGCGATGGTGGCTGAGACGCAGCGGAGCGGAGGCGTAAGTGTCTGGCTTAAAACAGGACATATTACCATAGCTGCATTTAACCTTCAGTTACTCTTTATATAGTTAGGTAGGAGTCAGACCATGTTTCTTTTTAACTGAAAAACATTACACCAGGTAACCTGCAGTGTTGAAAACGTGTTTTCCGACAATGTTTGCTACCCTACAATCCGTCCTGCTCTGTAGTAAATTCAGCGACATTTGACCGTCCTGTTGCTCCCATTGAAATGTATACAGCCTATTTAAAATCTAAAACTTTTAATTGTCCGCAGCCTACTATTGTTACCACTGTCCTGTTTAAAATTGATACTAACTAGCTAACTGACTGGATGCCCATTAACCTTATAACTCCTGTTGTGTGTGTGTGTGTACAGAGAGACAGCCAGGTTCATAATGGATATAAGGAAGTTCTTTCAAAAAAAGGAGCCACATTCAGGTAAAAGTGTAAAATCAAATGATCCATCAATCAAGAATAATGTTGGATCAGTGTTTCAATGTTTATATCTTTTATTCGATGTTCATGTGGTTTGGTTATTTGCCTTTTGGTTGAAAGTAGACTGAGAGAGGACTTTTTGTTAGTGATCTTAATAGTATTTTCTTCATATTAATGTAATATTTCATCTAATTGAATACAATCTATTTGTGTATGATTGTCAGTCCAAAGAGGGAGAGAGGAAAGAGGGGAACGTGAGGAGAAAGTACAAGGTCAGGAAGAACCAGGTAAGAAAACAGACAGGGAACAGTGACAGGCACAGCACAAACTGTTAAACTGATAAAGAGAAAAAACCTGATTTTACTCACACAATCTGGAAGTTGTGTCCTCCCTATATTAAAGCTGCTGTACAGAATCTGCAAAACAAACGGTTGAAACATTTTTGACCCTCTTTAACAACATTCCAACTAGGGATGCCCCGATACCGATACTGGTATCGGGTATCGGGGCCGATACTGTAAAATGTGTGTGTACTCATACTCGTAAAAGTTAACCGATACCATGAACCGATACTAACTTATCTCATTAATCAGAGGGTGGCTTGTCGTTTTTGTTGTCGTTTTTTAGATTGGCCACTAGGGGGACATCCCGCGCTAAACAGGCACAGGGTTAGACGAGTGAGACTGGCAGCTCCAGATAAAAAAAGAGAAACTGGAGGCTGCTGTAGCTAGGCTAAACAAAATGTCAGCAGTGTGGACCGGAACAGCCAACTTTAACTCAGGTTTTGGAAAAGCGATGAAAAATGTCAAGAGAAAATCCACGGACAGTTAAAATAACAGAAGCTCTGACTCATGTTATCGCTCTGGATGACCAGCCAATGCCGGTCGTGGAAAACATAGGATTCTTCTCAGCATACTCAAGCTGCGATATGAAATTCCCAGCCGCTCACACATCAGGGAGACAATGGTGCCAAAACTTTCTGAAGAGGTAAAGACAAGCAGTGTGTGCGCGATGTCAGTCCTCGGTTTAACGGCACAGTGGACTGATGATCCACGGGCAGATGGGGAGTTCGTTCGTCAATGCCAAATACTTTCGTTATTTTGTTTGTTTGTTTACAATATGGACACTCTGCAATAATTTAAACGTTTATTTTATTCTCAAACCTAATTTGTATTTATTTTATTCCAAACAGAAGTGTTTATTTATTATTCTGACAGCTCGAGACAGTGCCAATAGTTCAGTGATATTTTGTGAAATTACAATGTGGAGACTCCGCAATAATTTAACAGAAGTGCTTATTTTTCACTTGAAATTTTTTTGTGGTCATTTTAATTAAGATATTATTTATTATCGGCAGAGAATAAAATAAAACCTGTCTTCCAATTCATTGCATTTGTGTGTGTGTGTGTGTGTGTGTGTGTTTGTGATAGAAGTATCGGTTTTTGTACTCTGTATCGGCAAGTACTCAGATCCAAGTATCGGTATCGTATCAGTTTGAAAAAATTGGTATCGTTGCATCCCTAATTCCAACATAACATTATCATTGATTGGGGAGATTAAAATTAATGATATATTTTTATGTGGTTCAGCCACAACTCTACTAAAACCTCAGCCAGTAATAGGTAGGCCAACTTTTGGACCGTCCAGTTGTCTGTATGACTGCCGCAGTACGTGCATCACATTTGCACACTATCAGAAAGAGCCAAACAGCCCTGGTGGAGTGAGGAGCTGTAAAGAGAAGCAGATGCTCTGTTTCTAAAAATGTTTTAAGCTTGTTTCAAAGATTCTGTACAGCAACTTTAAATGTTTTCCAAAAGCACACAGACACTTATCAGTGATTCTCACACTTTTTACAGTGTGAGAGACACTTATCAGTGATTCTCACACTTTTTACAGTGTGGACCACCTGATAAAAATGTCAAGCTCTCCTAAGGACCACTATGAAAGCATGAAACTCATAAATCTTACAACACAAAATTAGTATCTGCAGTAGAGGTTTTTTCATACATTGTATACATGCTACCACAGGCAAAGTTGCCTCCATTTTTATAGTTTTTATTAATATTTTGTAATAATTTATTCTGTTTTGGGAGTGTTTTTTATGTATCTGTATTATATTACACATACACATTAAAAGTGAATCTCTGTCCAAAAAATGCAGTCAGTTTACTTCTTACTCACTATGAGCATCATTCATTATTCTCCTCCAGTAATTAAGGTTAGGATATGTATTTTTCTATTCCAATCCATTCTTCTTTTGCAGCATTTAAATAACCTTGATCAGATTTGATGGTTTTGTTACAGACTTTTCAAATAAGTGTTTTGTTTTTCTTTCACAGATGTGGGATTAAATTGTGTTTAAATGTGCAAAACAGTGATGTCATGTTTTGTGACGAGGACCCAGGGACAGAGAGACTTGATGAATTTAAGAATCTTATGATTTGATAAAGAAATTTGCAGACTTACACAGAGATGGTAAAATTATGATGACTGATAACGGAGACGAAGATAACAGACGATGAGGACAGGGAGGAACAGGGGTTTAAATGCACCACGGAGACATTCAGAGACAACTCGGGACAACATTTAAGGATGCAGGGACTGACAGAGACAGGTTTATCTTGCCTGGCTGGGCAGCTCTCTGGGTGCTCAGCACCCCCAAAGCTCTGATCCTAGAATCGCCCCTGTTTCAACACGTCACTGACATCAAAGACTCCGCCTCCTCCGCCTCCTCCGCCCTGTTAAAAAATTTAAATCATTATTCAGAGAGCTTCAAATGTTTTCATGAACATCACACAGCAGCACAAAGCTGTTTCATCTCCGCTCAGATGAAAAGGTGTGAGCCTCGATGTTTCGCAGTCCCCGTCTCTTCTTCCAGTCCTCAGCTCCTCAGGCTCACCTGAAGATTCTCTGGTGAACTCGTTTTGCACTCAGCCATTCACTGCAGTGAATTTAAACCCGTACACTGCTGTATCTGTGTGTGTGTGTGTGTGTGTGTGTGTGCGTGTGTGTGTGTGCGTGCAAAGGAGTGCTTAAAGGTTACAGTGGTGCTGAGGTCCAGTTGGCCCTACCAGCGCCCCCCACTGGCCACAGGGTGTACGGTCAATCTATCAATCTTCACCGAGTGTTCTGGCGTCTCACAGGTGATCTCAGAGTGTCAGCTCTCATATTTATCAGCAGTTTATCACAGAGAGGAGAAACTAAAAGTTTACAGCAGCTGCTGGTGCTCAGATGAGACGATCAATCGACAGACAGATCATCTGCAAACAGCAAAGCAAAGCTGAGACAGAAAAACAATCCGCAGCATCTTTGTGATAAAGTTTTAATTTCAGCCGGCGTGTGAACATTAAAGAACATTTTACAGACTTCATTGATTCAACAAGAAAAGCCTTTGATCTGATTTTTGTTTACTGAGTTGAATTTTCTCTCAGACAGGAGAAGAGCAGGTGAGTTTAACCTGGTAGTGGAGCCTCTAGTGGCTGAAAGGAGCATTACAAAAACAAGCTGCTGTGATCCAGCTCTTCAACACGCGATAATGATAATAATAATGATAATAACGATAATAATAATAATAATGTATACTTTATTGGTACCTTGCTCAGGGGTACCTCAGAGCTATCCCTGCTGGTGTTTGTGTGCATACCTCGACTGACACTGTTTGATCGATCAGTTGATTGAATCACTGATCTGATTCATGAGGTAGGAATAGAGCGAGCGGGGACAGGTGGATGTTGTGAAGATGAAGTCTGTAAAAACTCTGGGAGTTTCCCCTGAGCCGGAATGATTTAAAGGAGCATTCTGCATTTTCCATCCTGCTGGCTTTCAACAGCGTGAGCAGAGCGCTGTACCTGCAGGGAGGACCTGAGGGTGGTGCTTCACCTGAATTTGGAAGTTCAAAGTTGACCTGAAACATACATGGCAGTGTGGAATAAAGCGTAATGGCCCTTTAACCTGTTCTTCCCAGGCTGGATGGAGACTCAGTGAGGAAGCTTTGGAATAATGAACAAAACATGGACACATCTGCTGAAGCTCAATTCCTCCTCATGGATTCTGGTACAGAAACACCGATTATATCTGATTCTGTTATTGATTATCTTTATGTGTGTGTGCTGATCTCTATGGAAGCCCGTTTCCGCCACTAAAAAAAAAAAAAAGGATCCATAACTCAAAATTTCGAGTTACTTTCTCGAAATTCCGAGTTACTTTCTCGAAATTTCGACATATTAACTCGAAATTTCGATTTATTAACTCAAAATTTTGAGAAAAGTAACTCGAAATTTCGAGTTAGCGCTGCCAATCAGTAATCTACGTGAATGACGTCATTTCCTTGTTACCTGGAAGCTGAAGCCCTCAGCTACAAATGCTACAGCTAAGCTACCGGTATTACATCCAGTCATGAATGCACAGATTGCTGAGTGTTTTCAGCCTGGCTTCACAAATGATGAAATCCCTGTGTTATTATCTGAATCACATGGTGTTACTATCAGCAAACGTACTCGCGAAAGCGCCAATTTGTTGGGATCCGTTTTTGAGTGCGCGTTCCTCTGCGCCATATGCTTCCGGGTAACAAGAAAGCGACCTCATTCACGTATATTTTTGATTGGCAGAGCTAACTCTAAATTTCGAGAAAATAACTCGAAATTTCGAGTTATGGATACTAGCTGTTTTGTTTTTATTTAGTGGCGGAAACGGGCTTCCATAGATCTCTGCTGCACTTTATGTTTTTTTTCCTGCGGCCGATGTGATGGACAACAAAGTTATTCTAATGCGTGATGGTGACACCAGAAGTTACATGGAAATCAGACTCCTGCCTGAGCTGTTCTCAAATGTGTTTGGACTCTCTGAGGCTCAGGATGATCATGGCTTCACAGCCAGATGTCGGAGGTGCAGTCTCCGCCGGGGTACCGCAGCTCGTGGGCCAGAACCGGACCGTCGGGCTCTTTACCAAAATCCACCAGGAAGTCCTCATTCAGGGTCAGACCGCCATCCACAGTGTCCACATTGATCTGCATCATCACTGATCCCTCCCTGAGCACAGACACAGTCAAGGTCAAGGTCAAATTTATTTATATAGCACATTTCAAACAGCCGATGCTGCACAAAGTGCTTAACAATATAAAAATGGTATTAAAAAGCAACAATGTAATACAATAATAACAATAAAAAACAATAAAAGGACAGTAAAAGAATTAAAACAATAACTAAACTAATTCAAATAAGACCAAAATGTTTGGGTCATAGTGTGTTAAAAGCCAGGGCATAGAAATGTGTCTTTAGTAAAGATTTAAATTGCTCAAGTGTTTGTGCAGATCTAATATTTAAGGGGAGACTATTCCAAAGTCTGGGACCTGCCACAGAGAAGGATCTATCACCACGGGATTTGAGGTTAGTCCGTGGGATGGACAACATTAGTTTTGAGCTAGACCTCGTGGTTTTTCCTGGAGCATAGGCAGAGAGGAGCTCAGACAGGTAAGGAGGGGCTCGGGCATTAAGTGACTTAAAAACAAAAAGTAGAAGTTTAAATTGGATCCTGTAGGAGACAGGAAGCCAGTGTAAAGAAGCTAAAACTGGGGTTATATGCTCTCTCCGTTTGGTACCAGTTAGCAGGCGAGCAGCAGCATTTTGAACCATCTGAAGACGATGGATGGTGGCCTGATCTAGACCATAATACAATGAATTGCAGTAGTGCAATCTGCAAGTAAGAAAAAGGTGAATAACACGCTCAAAGACGTTAGCCGGGAGGTATGGCTTTACCTTGGCCAGCTGTCTTAACTGAAAAAAACAGGACTGAACTACTGCACTCACCTGCTTATTCAATTTAAAAGAACCAGCAATGTAGACACCGAGGTTTTTTACATGTGTTTTACAATACGAGGAAAGGGTGCCCAGAGTGCTGTCGATATGATTAAAGTTGCCAAAAATGACAACCTCAGTTTTATTTTCATTTAGCTTTAAAATATTTAATGACAACCACTGTTTGACATCGTCAGCGTAATAAGACCTGCGGATGGTCTGACCCTGCTTTTAAAGGTAGATAAATCTGCAAATCATCAGCAAAACAATGAAATGAAATGCTGTACCGCGAGAAGATGGAGCCCAATGGCAACAAATAGAGTGCGAACAGGGCAGGACCCAAAATAGAGCCTTGAGGTACACCGTATTTAAGAGGGGCTATTTTGGAGTTGTGGGGGCCCATATTGACATGAAAAAACCTTTCTGACAAATAGGACCGAAACCACTGGAGGGCAGATCCTTTTAGGCCAGCGTGAAATTCTAGCCGTGATAACAGGATGTCACGGTCGACCGTGTCAAAAGCTGTCAAAAGTGTCAAAAGTCCAACAATAAAAGGGCAGCAGAGCTGCCAGAGTCCAGAGTTAAAAGAATATCGTTAAAAATCCTTAAAAGTGCCGTCTCAGTGCTATGTAGTGATTTAAAACCAGATTGAAATTTTTCAGAGATCATATTAAAATTAAGGTGGTCCTGCAACTGTAGGTAGACCACTTTCTCCAAGACTTTAGATAGAAAAGGAAGCTTTGAGATAGGCCTGTAGTTGGACAGAACAGCTGGGTCCAGGTTATTTTTTTTAAGAAGAGGCTGAACTACAGCTTGTTTAAAGCATGATGGGATGCAGCCTGTAGCAAGGGACGTATTAATTAATCTCAGGATGAAAGGCCCAACAGTATTAAAAGTGCTTTTAAGCAAGCTCGGGGGAAGACAATCAGAGGGGCAGTGTGATGATCTTAGGTTACTAACTACCGCGGTCAAGTCCTTAAGGGAGACGGGATCAAACTGCTCTAAGACAGCTGAGCACACAGGAGAAGGACTCTGATCTGAGGCAGCAGACAACGAGACAAGGGCCCTAATCGATAGGATCTTGTTGTTAAAAAATGCTAAAAAATCATCGCACATACTTGGTGAAGAAGTGACTCCAGAATTA
>NC_140471.1:36981942-37041942 GCF_051167445.1 Perissodus microlepis | reverse complement strand
AGGCAACTGACTCTGATGTTAGATATGAAACTAAAGGAGAAGGAGGAAGTCCTCGGCTTCCAGCGGGGCTCAGCTCTACCTGGCAGTAGGTGGGGGATTTGGGGTTCACGTCCACAGTGGCCAGGTAGTCAGGTTTCAGGATGCCGGTGTTGCGGTATATGCAGGGCAGGTAGATGATCTCCTCCCGAGGACCTTGAAGCAGAAACAGGTGTGAGCTGTGAAGAGGACCTGCTGAGGACCCAAACCCCAACTTCTCCTAAACATGCAGGGACCGCGACCACGCCACAATGCAGCGTCTGACCCAGACCCGGATCTCACAGCTTCTACAGCCGAAGAGCCGGATCTCAGCCAAACATCTGGATCTCCAGCCTGCAGGAAAGGTCCACGGCTGGGCCAAACCAGTGCAGAGCCGGCAGCAGACCTCCACCCAACCAGGCGCCGGGGCTCTGGCTCTGGACCGAGTTATCTGCTGAGCGACCTCTGACCCCTGATATCCTGCTTAAGTTTAACAGGTCAGAGTGAATCGGGCTGCTGTGATTTCTTCAAAAATGCTACCTGTTACTTTTTCAGAAAGCTCAACACCGAGCGTCAGGGTGGGCGTGTCATTGTTGGCCCTTTAGGCCCGCCCACAATGCAGCGTCAGCCCCGACTAGGTCTCACTTCAAAACAGAAACAGAAAAAAGAAGCCTGTGACCACAAGCAGCAGGTTCCCCCTTTGTTTTACCTGCTGGCTAAAAGTCACACGAAGCTGATGGGCTCACCCTTCATGGCGTCCAGCGGGCTGCGGTATCCCGGTCCACATCCTGAGCAGCTTGCTGAAAAGTACCAAAGGTCAAAGGTCGTTAAATCCCGTCATGTGCGTTTACAGGCAGCTGCACATGAAGAGGATCTCACTGCTGACACAACATCGAGACCTTCAGTCTGTCCCATGAGCAGGGACCGACACCTCTGACCTGTCTGGGGTCAAAGGTTGTGTGGATCATTTTATTTCACTCACTGCTCGTCTGTTTATGACGTGTTTATCTGCGATGGTTACCGCGGGCGACGCTCTGCGTTCCTGCTGTTAATGTTTAACCCTCATTTTAGTGCGCTTTATGTGTTGCGTAAATAAAGTTTGGCTCGTTCGTATGAAAGTGTCGTCTCCATAAAGTTGGATATTTAGTATTGTGTTGTCCTGACAACAGAGGCCCAGGTGTCACTTTAACTGGAAACCAGCGAGGACAAAAAGGAGGACCCACAAAAGACAAAGCAGCATTATCAACTACACACAGACGCACACACAAACACACACATGCAGACACGTGCACAGACACACACACACACACAAGCACACAGACACAAACACACACACACACACAAGCACACAGACACACACGCACAGACACACCTGCCTGCAGTTTAAAGGAGCAGCTGCTGTTTTCTTGCTGGTAATCAATAATCGATAATCAGGAGACTCTCTGAAGAAGTGTGCTGCTGGATAATTAGTGTGTGTCTGACACAGCTGAGGAAAAACACACTTCCTGTGGACTTTCTTTGAGCTGCAGTGAAAACGAGTCTGGAGCGTTTAGGCGACTTCGTGTTCGTGTCCTTCGTGTGCGTCCCTCCTCTGCATCGAGTCTGGCTGCTCATTTATCAGCTGTTTGCATCAGCAGGTGCAGCCGAGCTGAGCCGTGAAACACACACCTAACCCTAACCTGCTCCTCCTGGGGGGAGACTAGGAGAAGGAGAAAAGTGGACTCACCCATGTCTGAGCTCCAGTTTGATGTGATCCAGCAGGTCTGGACTCCCTCAGACTAGACCCGCAGTAAAAACACAGGAGGCGGAGTCTCCCTGCTTGAATGTCAGAAAAGAGCCAGTCAGAGTGCAGCAGTGGGGGCCTCTAACACACATTAACCCTGAACAGCCCAGAAACACTCTGAGCTTCCAGCTGTTTCCCAGGCAACCACAGCGCCGTCCGAGCTGCATGCATCGCTGCAGCACTGTGCAAAAAGCCATCATTCTTATTGTTATTAGAATTATAATAAGACTTCCAGCTTCAATTCAAGGCTCTAAAGTTTTCTATGAGACGCTTGTGACAGATTTTTATAAACAGTCGCACAACTGACTGAAGAACAGGTGAGGTCTGCTCTTCATCACAGATGAAGCAGGTAACAGACCTGGAGCTGATTCAAAGCACTGAAGTAGGTCTGAGACCTGAACACGACAGAATCTTTCCCGTGGTGGGAAAAACATCTTCACAGCCTCTAAAACAGTCAGAAACGAAGCTATAGCCAAATTAAGAAACAACAAATCACCAGGAGCAGATGGATATGCTGGAGAGTATTATAAAATATTCGAGAACGAAATATAATTATGCTCTAAATTCAGGAGATATTCCAAAGTCATGGTCAGAAGCAATTATTACAGTTCTACATAAAGAGGGAAAAGACCCCATAAATTGTACAAGTTATCGACCAATAAGTCTCCTGTGTGTGGACTACAAAATTTTAACATCCATACTAGCCACTAGAATCCAAAATTATATAAAGAAATTAGTGAAACGTGAACAGACGGGATTCATTAGAGGAAGGCCCTAAATCTACAGTCAATAGCAGAAAGAGATGAAATGCCATCAATGTTCCTTAGTCTGGATGCAGAAAAGGCGTTCGATCGAGTGGACTGGATATTCCTTCAACAAACATTGTTAACGATGGGATTTGGAGAAACATTTGTTACATGGATCAACTCTCTATATAAAGAGCCTAGGTCAAAGGTCAGGGTTAACAAATGCTGTTCTGATCTATTCAAGATAGAAAGGGGTGTGAGACAGGGGGACTCACTGTCACCCATCCTCTTTGCGATTAGTACAGAACCCTTGGCTGAGGCCATACGTTGTAATACGCAAATCCAAGGAACGGAGGATGAAGGAGGAATAGGATAGCTCTTTTTGCTGATGATACTTTTTATTAAAAACCCTCTTCTTTCCATCCCAGCACTTATGGAGTGCCTACACAGGTATGGGTCAATCTCAGGATATAAGATTAATGAAAATAAATCAGAGGCAATGATGATATCTGGAGAATGGCCTATGCAATTAAATGAAAGGGTTTCCTTTCGCTGGCCTAGACAGCGATTCAGATACCTGGGAATTACACTTACAGCAAAACCTAAGCAACTATATGAAACTAATTATAACAAAGTCATTGGACAAATAAAGAAAGATATATCACGATGGGATATTCTACCCCTCTCTTTATTTGGAAGGGTCGAAGTGGTGAGGATGAATCTTGTGGACAAGAGATATTTTATTTTGTATTCTTATGGTGACAATTTATAATCAGAACTATCATGGATCAATCATTCATCATTGTTGAACCAGTTGACAGAATAATCTCTGAATTATATCTATGGTAATCTGAGCAAAATATTAATGTATGCATATTATCATCACTTTAATTAGTCTATTGTTGTTCTCTATTATTCTTTCTATCTGCTTAAGCTGTTGCAAATGGTATCCATATCATTGTATTCACACCTCTCGAAGCTGTGGGTCCAGTAGGGCCTTCTACATTCACTTACACACAGATTCAGGCCCACACCAACATGCACATAGAGAGTCATGGAAAGTACGCACGTTCACTCCCGCACGTACTAAGAACAGGGAGGTCGTCTCAGGACAATCTCTCGGTTGGACACACAGTCTCACAAAATTGCACAACATATCACAAACTTGTTTGTTTCGAAAGTAGTATCGGATGTCTATATAAGGAGAACTTTGGAACTGTTATCATTTCCAGTAAGATCTAGCTGTGATGTCATCAGGGTAATATAAGGATGGGGAGCGGTCTGCTCGAGGAAGATTGGAAGATTGTAGGGTGGCTGTTGCAAGTTTCTTCTCACACTGTACTGTGTGTTTTAATAAAATAATTTGTGTTGACCCACTATGGACTTCCAGTCGTATGTCTCTTCCTCAAAAAATCGAACCATGACAGTTTTGGTGCCGAAAACCCGGTTTGAGGAGGGACAAATGGAGTTTGGCTGAGGTATAGTGGTGTCAAACAGACGGACAGTCAGGAGGTCGACTGAGTGATGGGCCCCGAAATAGGAGGTAAGCACCACCTGTTGATTCAAGAAATATCCAAAGGTGCTAAATTGGAAATTAAGCTAAATTAAATGTTCACTCAGTAGAGCTTCTGGTCTGTGTCCGTGGTGATTTTGGGGTAATTAGTGATAAAAGTTTGGGGAATATTGGACTGACTAAATTTATTGCTGTTTATTTTGGGGGGAATTTTGAGTTAAGAGGTTATGTGTTTAAGTCAATACGGTGTGTGTTTAAAGTGATGAGGGTTGACTGGGGAGGCCAGCCAGCCAACCAGTAGTTTAGGGTATTCGGTCTGATTGATCAGCAGAACGCGGTTCGGGCGTCGAAATAACCGCGGGCTAAGACCCGGGAGTGATGCTTATAATACACTTGAATAAATTGTCTTAGGACTGGGGCGCGGCCCCTAAGAGTGCAGTTGCTCAGCGTGTGGCGGCGACCCCTGATCGTGGACGCACGGTCAGGTTAAAAGCTCGGGTGGTACCCGGGGGATTTCGAGCCCCCCTTAAAAACTAAAGTGATCAAGGGGATCACTTTCCTTACTGCGCTGTTTGATTGACAGGGTGCGACCCGGCTGCGACTATTCAACGTCGGGGACTTGTGAACTTTAAGTAAAGCCAAAAGCGTGAACTGTGATATTTCACGTGGCTGGTGGAGGTCCTTGTTGCCTGGCGGGAAGCAGTTATAAATTAAGTAGGGCTTAGGAATCTGACCGCTCTCGGCGGGGGCGTCCTCGAAGCGGGTTTAATTGATTAGCAAGGCGTGGCCCTGGGCTGAAAGATGCTTTTAAATTAGTCGAAAAACTTAGGAACACCGGTAGAGAAATGAAGAAGATAAGTTGTTCTGGCATATGGTGTTTTCATACGTTTATACGGGCCCGTGTATGTAAATAGAATGTAAATTACCCGTGCATGTAAATTACCCGTGTATGTAAATAGAATGTAAATTACCCGTGCATGTAAATTACCCGTGTATGTAAATAAAGTGTAAATTACATTGAGAGCGCTTATATTGTTTAAAAGCTTGCATGTACAGGCTTGCTTTTGTTTGTGGTAGAGAAAAAAGGAAAAGCGTCTCTCTCTCTCTGTCTCAAGAAGCTGCAGAGAGGGGGGCTTGGTGAAGTGCATGAGAGCCGCGTGGCTCTGTGTTCCTGAAAGAAAGAAAAGGTGGGGGCTGTGTGTGTGTGTGTGACAGGAATATGTCTGTGAAGGTTCTCAGTCATCCAGGTCATCGTAGTCAAAGGAGCTTGCAAAGAAAAGCGTCTGGACTTCTTTAAGTTACTTGAAGACGTTTCACCTCTCATCCGAGAAGCTTCTTCAGTTCTAAGGTCAAATGGTGGAGAGTCCCAGATATAAACCTAGTGGGAGTATCCCCCCACAGAGGGACAAAAGGACCCCCTAATGATAAAGGATAAAGGACACTCTTTCGAGGATGCCAATGTTCACATTTTGGACAGAGAGGACAGATGGTTTGAAAGAGGAGTGAAAGAAGCCATCTATGTCCACTGTGAGCGACCATCTTTGAACAGAGGCGGGGGTTTACGACACCAACTCTCTGCCATCTATAATCCAGTTTTGAGATCCCTTCCCAGACGCCTTAACGCCCACTCACATCCTGGGCCATCTGACCTCAGGAATTCGCATGATAAGGTGGGGCCAGGTTTCACAATGAACACACCCGAAACTCTGGCTGATTGGGACCCACACCCGCTTTCACACCTTGGCTCAGGCGATTAGAGGATCATCAGGGGGTCCTTTTGTCCCTCTGTGGGGGGATACTCCCACTAGGTTTATATCTGGGACTCTCCACCATTTGACCTTAGAACTGAAGAAGCTTCTCGGATGAGAGGTGAAACGTCTTCAAGTAACTTAAAGAAGTCCAGACGCTTTTCTTTGCAAGCTCCTTTGACTGTGTGACAGGAAGTTTGCATGCCCATATAAGGAGTGAGCACCCAGAGAGGAAAACAGAAGAGGCAGACTCTGGCCACATGAAGCAATGGAGGCTTTAAGGAAAGAAATGAAAACGATATTAATGCTATGGTTTAGTGTGTCAATATATATAGGCCCCAAATAGATAAAGGTGGACTTTTCTCAACCTAGAATTGTGAGCATAGCAGCAAAACCATAGATTAACATAATTGGGAGAAAACAAGCCAAAGTTTGGTTTAAAATTTTACAGCTTGACCTCCCACTTGTCCCCATCCTGAGGAGAAGCTCAAAGGACAGTTAATCTTCTGATGAAGACCAACAGAACATCGTGGATTTGGGAAGAATTAATAGCAGGCAAAAGATAGTGCAACTGAACCGTTAACACCGAAACCAAACTGACGGGACCAGCAGCATGGAAGGAACTACGAGATGGAAACGTGCACTGTGAATGACAGGCTGGACAGTTGAACGGTGGGAAAGCACTGGACACTGATTGTCAGATTTGCCATGCTTGGAGTAATCTTGAAATAGACGACTGAAAGGATCAACAGAGAAGAAGAAACCACGTGATGAAACATGGACGGCGAAAGTGCAGGCTGTTCTTACCCTCCTCGACTAAATTGGTTTCAGTTATGTACTGAAATATAAGAATGGACACTAGAGGCTTCTTTCAAAGAAAAACTCAGGCTGGGACTTAATCCAAAAGGAAAATACTGAAGAGAAACAGAGAAGAAACGGACTGTGTTTGCTGGAGACTTCAAGACAACAAAAGGACACTGAGAAAAGAGGACGGGGACCAGTGAGAGGTGAAGCCGGACGAGTTCGACTGCAAGAATACAGGGTATAATTGGATTGAAATGAAACCCTGAACTCATGATGGTGTTTAGAGATGTCCACCAGAAAAAAGGGAAAATGAAGAAAGAAAATAACTGACAACTACGTGAATGAATGGAAAACACACATACACAAAGTGTTACATGTGAAATTATTTCTGGAAAGAATCAGAAGTGAGATAGTTTTGAATTAAGAAATCAGTGAAATGATGTGTGAATTAAACCTGATTATAACATACAGAGGCAATGAAGAAAGCAGCTTACACTCACTGAACATTAACAAAATACATAGGAAAAGCAATGAAGACCTGCTTACACTTATACACATGACATAAGCTGGTATTTCTGACCAGAGAGAGGGAAACGGGTAGTTTAAGTACTCACGATAATAATAAAATGTCTCAGTTGTGTTTCTTCAGGGGCGAAACAGACCTGGATCAATTCTCCACGTGCAGCGGTCGGAAGAAACCTATAGGTTAACTTGACTGGATATGATAAGGCAAGTTTCTGGTTGAATTGTCCACAGCGCCATGTCTCCATAGACCTGACAAGTGGGCCCTAACTTCTGGCTGAGGACCAGGAATGCTGTTAATAAGGTGGGAACTTAAAATTTGGGTTAGCAAATTTGGGTAGGAAAACTGACGGCTTAAGTGGAGAAATGTGCAGGAGTCTGAAACACTGCGAAGGCAACATATGCAAATTCACATACACAAGCAGAAAATGCATTAGCCTTACAAGGACAAGCTCATAATGATTAATGCATAGACATTGATTAAACCTGGCTACGAACACAAACATATGCAATGAAGAACAGCTTGCTGTTTGTATGAGTGATAGAATGGTGTGAATGTTTAATAGAATACATTTGAGTTTGAAGTAGAGGAAATTCAAAGAAGCTATATGACAAAGGGAGTGAGTTATGAACAAAGAAAAAGTGATTAAAGTAGTTTTAAGCATAGCAGACAGAAGAGGAGTGCAGATTTGCATAGGAAACTTATAGTTTAGTGATTATATGTTGTCGTAAGGGGGTGATTGTTGTGTGCAAATTGTGTGGTTTTAACAAGACTTTCGGTGTATTGAGGAGGTGTAATTATGTGAGTTGACCCGGGAGTGTCAGGACTGCGGGGTCAATATTTGTGTGTGTGAGGTTGTTGAGGTTGTGGTGATGGGTTGATTCTGTCAGTGAGGTTCGGGTTGTTGTTGTTTTTGTTTTTAATAGAGGGAGTTTTAGGAAACATGGACATGTCTGAGAGGGGCCCATTATTTTTGTAACAGTGCACTTAGAGAAAACCTGTCAGGTGATTTTGTTTTGTGTTTTCATGAGCTAATAATCAGCTCTCTTTTTATTCCTCATTTTTGTTCTAAGCAGGCCTGTAACAGTGGATAACAGCGCTGATAAATTCTCAGGAAGAGCAAATATAAGGTGGGCTTTCCAGATTACAACTGGCCAAGGGGAGAGCTACCTGTGGGGATCTGATCAGGTCGTAAGTCCCTGTCGAAAAGGATTGTAGCGATTCAATCCAGTCCAAAACATAAGGAATTAGTTTCCTATCGAAAATAAAAAATGAATGAGCTCATTTTGCTGAGGGTGGAGAATCTGACGCGGGAGGCTCCACTATTAGCAAAATATGGTGTGATTACAGGTCAGTGAATGTGTGTCAAAATAAAGGGGGAATTTAGGGTTTAATAATTTAATTGTTAAAGAATTTAGGATCATTTTATGACTTTTGGGTTTTTTGGTCATTTGGATATGGTAAACAGAAACTGTTATTTTTATGTTAAGGTTAAAGGATTAAAGTGAACTGAATCCGGTTTAGAAGATACAATGCCAGTGTTTTAAAGCTGTGTACAAATTTTAGAGGGAAATTGTGGGACACGTTGACAAAAAGATATGCTTTGGGGAAAATTAGTGAGGGTTGTAGGAGTAGAACAGGTTTGATTTCTTTTTTGATTTCTAGGAAGTAGTGGTTATAATGTGGGCTTACACATACAGATATTACATAGATTTATTTTTAGGATAAAGGGGAGAGCTTATAAGTAGAAATGATTTTTTATACATATTGCATTCTGTGCCTTTAAAGGAGTTGTGGCTCAATTCGTCTCTTGAGGGTCACGAGCTTTTGGCTAGCGCTATGATTGGCCAATCTACTGTGAGGAGGATATGAGTTATTGAGGGATTGCACACGCTTACAGACACAGAGTCCAGAAACACACATGAGAGTATTGATTCCAGGCAAAAGGCCTGAAATTCGTTTAGCTTTTAACTGAACTTAAAGACGGACCAAAGAGGAAGGAAAGCATATATTTTGGTTACGTCTGATAAATTAGAATTAGAAGGTATTTTTACATTAAAAGGAGCAAAATGAAATAAAAAGAGTTATATCAAAACAGGTTATAACATAGGAAATGTGAGGTTAAAGGGAAGTTAGTGTCAACACACAGGAGTTGTGTCTAGCCAGCATTTAGCTCTGATCAAAGTTATGCAGGAGTAAGTGCTTATATGCTTAAACTCAATTGATTAGAGGGGAAATGGGGTTTTGTTTCCTTTGCAGAAGATCTCTGGACCACGAGAGAGGGTCAGAGCGAGGACACAATGTATTGCGACCTCTGGTGTTCCAGAGGGCGAGAGAGGGAGTGTGGAGCAGGGAAATTATTTTACTGCTATTGCTAAATAATAATCATCATCACCATTGCATTAATAATATAATGTACAGCACAGATATTGCATTCGGAGATTTATACAGTGTGTGTCTTTCAGAAAGACTAAGTTGCATTCTTTTACTAAGCTCTTAGTAGGGGTTCTTTTAAAGTTTTACTGTTGATTTTTGTTTTATATTTTGAACAGTGCACTGATTTTTGTTTGAGAGTCTTTTCTTTAAGCAGATCTGCACATCGGAAATTACAAGCATTACACGTCGGCGAGAAAATTGTTGCAAGTGAGTTTCTCCACATTAAAATGGGCTCTGGAGAAAGCCACTTATTGGGACAATTAGAAAATAAGGGTCCCTGCCTAAAAAGGATTCAGCGAGGCAATCCGATCTAAAGTTCTTGTTTTTCTTTTTGAAATGACGTCATTTTGCTGAGGGCGGAAATCTAAATGCGGCGATGGTTTCCACTATCAGCAATGAATGAATGAATGAATGAATGACTGGAAATAAAACAAACTGACTGACTGGTAAAAGCTGACAGGACTTGACCACGACTCAAGGTTAACCTCCACCTAGATAGGAAAAAAGGGTGGATGAATTTAGGTGTGTTTCTTTTTACAGGAGCAGATAGATGACAGCGACATCTGAGGTTGCATGACGATTTAACTGTTAAATACTACTTTCGGTGTTCGTGAACCTACCAGGGTGGTTGTTCAGGGGTTTGTGTTGTGTTGCTCACAGAGATAACTGTGAGAAAGTGTGTACACACCTGCGCAGCGTTAACATTTGCATTTTCTTCTTTTGAAACAGGGTGATTCTTTTTACAGGAAATGTTTTACAGGACCTCTGGAATGTGGATGGCGGACGCCTAACCCGAGATGGTCAAATGTGGTTTGCTAATGTTTGTTTTGGCATGTGGAGGATTCAGTAGAAAACAGACAAGTGACATGAGAAAACAAATAAGGGATGCAGTTTCTATGGAACAGTTTAATATGGGGTTCGTAGGGATAAAGCAAGTGGAGTGACATTGCTTAAGGGAAGTCACTGATTAAATTGGGGATAAAATAAATTGCAGCAATAATAGTGATGTAATGATTTGGGAAATCCTGAACGTGATACTTGTCTGTTGTGCTGAATACTTTATCACTTTCGTGATCTATAGTTGGTTATAAATAAGATGTTTGATTTAGCAGATTTGTTTTCCAGGATACAGGTTCCAGGTGGAGCTGGGAGTTAAATGAGCTTAACCTGTAACTGCTGACTGATGTTTTTACACAAGCTTACAGGTTGGCAGGAGATTGTTTTAGAGAAAATGTGTAACGTTCGTGTACAGGCCTCAGTAGGGAGTCAACATGTGGGAGGAGGCCAGGAAGGCCCAAGAGGAGGTGGCCCCGGAAGAGAGCTTACTCGAGATAAGCTCCACCCCAAGTAACACGGGGGGGAACATAGAGGCAGAATAATCCTCTCCCCCTGTGCCGCGGTTCTCCCCAGCAGTCTACCTGGGGACACGAAGAAAGAAGAGGAGCGTGACATGCCAAGCATTGATTCATTCCAGGCTCCTAATAGGCTAGGGCTCTAGTCTAAAGTATTTGATAGTTTAAAGGAATCGTAATAGTTTTGTACGGTTTTTACTTTTATACTCATAACGTTATACTCTTATCACGAAGTGAAAGTAAAAGAGCCTGGGAACAGTGATCATGAAATTGTGGGAAAATTGGAAAATAACGGGGATGTTGGGGTTAATAAGTGGTATAATGTGTTTGTTTGTTTATTGGCAGACAGGCGAATTGCCCAGACGCAGAGGTCTATCCGCTCCAGAGTCCAAACCGATCGAGTCGTCGAGGAAATTCAAGCGCGAGGTTGGCTCAGGTGGGAACAATTAGGTCCGACGTCTTTAATGGGAGTCCAAAATCGAATGGCTCTGGACATGTTGTTGGCTGAGAGAGGTGGAGTATGTGCAATGTTTGGTGACATGTGCTGCACCTTTATTCCCAACAATACTGCTCCGGACGGAACGGTCACTCGGGCGCTTGAGAATCTGAAAACGTTATTTAGAACCATGCATGAGTATATGATGCCGTTGCGAGAAGCCGCCTGGACGGAGGAGTGAAACAAAATTCGGGTAAAGGTTGGCCGATGGCCAAAGAGGAGGAGTGTGGACAAGAGATATTTTATTTTGTATTCTTATGGTGACAATTTATAATCAGAACTATCATGGATCAATCATTCATCATTGTTGAACCAGTTGACAGAATAATCTCTGAATTATATCTATGGTAATCTGAGCAAAATATTAATGTATGCATATTATCATCACTTTAATTAGTCTATTGTTGTTCTCTATTATTCTTTCTATCTGCTTAAGCTGTTGCAAATGGTATCCATATCATTGTATTCACACCTCTCGAAGCTGTGGGTCCAGTAGGGCCTTCTACATTCACTTACACACAGATTCAGGCCCACACCAACATGCACATAGAGAGTCATGGAAAGTACGCACGTTCACTCCCGCACGTACTAAGAACAGGGAGGTCGTCTCAGGACAATCTCTCGGTTGGACACACAGTCTCACAAAATTGCACAACATATCACAAACTTGTTTGTTTCGAAAGTAGTATCGGATGTTTATATAAGGAGAATTTTGGAACTGTTATCATTTCCAGTAAGATCTAGCTGTGATGTCATCAGGGTAATATAAGGATGGGGAGCGGTCTGCTCGAGGAAGATTGGAAGATTGTAGGGTGGCTGTTGCAAGTTTCTTCTCACACTGTACTGTGTGTTTTAATAAAATAATTTGTGTTGACCCACTATGGACTTCCAGTCGTATGTCTCTTCCTCAAAAAATCGAACCATGACAATCTCTTACTCCGACTTTTGTTTTTATTTCAATCATTGCCGGTAAGAGTTCCGGCGTCTACTTTCAGTATGTTAAATAAACAAATTTCCACATTCATTTGGCAAAAAAAGAGACACAGAATACGACTTAAAACTTTGCTGACCTCAGAAGAAAAGGGGGGACTGGGGCTGCCAAATTTTAAATACTGTTCCTGGGCTGCACAGCTAAACGCAGAGGTGGCGTGGATAAGAAAGGACCAGGAAACTGG
Organism: Perissodus microlepis; assembly: GCF_051167445.1. Classification (NCBI taxonomy): domain Eukaryota; kingdom Metazoa; phylum Chordata; class Actinopteri; order Cichliformes; family Cichlidae; genus Perissodus; species Perissodus microlepis. The sequence continues at coordinate 37,029,351 of NC_140471.1, read as the reverse complement.
ATGGGTTCAGATAGAACAAAGCTCAGCTAAGAATGTACCCTTATTAACATTACCCTTGATGCAAAATTGATCAAAAACCTAAAAATAGAGAATGATTGGATAAAACATACCCTGAAGGTGTGGCCAACGATAAGGAAAACATTGGGGGGCCCTGTGTCCACCTCGAGAGCCATGCCAGTGAGGGGCAATATAGAATTCCTGCCTTCCGTGTGGGACAGTGGCTTTAGTAGATGGACCAATGCAGCCTTTACACAATAAATCAGTTATTTAATGGAACAGAGCTCAAATCATTTAGCCAGCTCCAACAACCATTCCAACTTCCTCCTAAAGATTTATATAGATACCTTCAGATAAGACATTATATCCTAAACCACAAAGAAAGAGACCTGATCAATAAATTTCCCAACAGCATAGAAGAATACTTTATTAACATTATAGAAAAACATCTCCCAACTAAGAAACATGTCTCTCATATTTACAAAAGGCTTATAAATGAGTGATGCCAAAATACAGGCCATATTAAAGAGAAATGGGAACTAGAACTAAATATTATTATTACTGATAATGTATGGGAAGAGCTGTGTAAAACTTGTCACAAGGGAATAAGTAATCAATTATGGAGAGAGTTTGACTGGAAGTTTAAAATGAGATTTTTTAATACACCTCTTGTTATCTCCTCATATTGTAAGGAACCCAATGCAGAACTATGTTGGAGAAAATGTGGGGGAATAGGAGACCATTCACATATCTTTTGGGACTGTCCAATAATTCAAGGTTTCTGGTTAAGAATCAAAGAAGAAATAGAGAAAATCCTACAAGTAAATATTCCACTAAACCCAACCATATTTCTCTTGGGAGTTAAACCTAGAGAGATGAAAAATATATTCTGCGGATACTGTTACTGATAGCTAAGAAAATAACTGTGAAATGGAAACAAACAAGCTCACCATCCACAGCACAATGGAAACAGACTGAAAAGAGTTCCCACAATGGAACGAATGACAGCAAGCTTGAAACTGGAGATGAGGATCTTCTACCAGAGATGGAACTGTGTGGCCAGATACTTGGGTGAATGAAGAAGAACTCTGGAACATTGTAAATCTCTATAAATCTCCCCTACGACATGTTATTGTATTTATCTTAGTCTGTTTTTCTTTCTTTCTTTTTCTTAAATGGTCTTATGTCAGAGAATGTTAATATGTTGCCTGTTTGTTTGGTTGTTTATCACCACAAAAATTACTAAATAAAATGTTCTAAAAATAAAAGTCAGAAACGGCGTGGAGGACGATCGCAGCTCTACGGCTGAGAGACGGCATCATAGATGGAGATACGGAGTTTACAGCAAGGTGCAAACCTCTGGGTACACTCAGGAAGGACATCTAAAGAGCTGCACAACATCTGAAACTGGGGTGAAGCTGACCTGATCTCATGGCTGAGGTCCTGCTCAGGAACCTGAAGCTCCCAGGTGGCGGCAGCAGCTACTTTAATGAAACTAGACACTGAGCAGCCGTGTGGTCTGTAGCACCATGTGACCCTGGCAGTCAGAGCTGCCAGGGTCACATGGTGCTACAGGTTTGGCGTGCGGACAGGAGCGACACCTGCCTGACAGCAGGATCTGACAGAAACGCCAGCAGTACAGACGGCGTGAAGCAATTTTAGATGAACAGACCGTCAGTGATGCTGCTCACCTGGCACATCATCACGGTTAGCGCCCCTGAAATGACCGTCTAACCATCCAGTTACTGGTGACGGTTTACTCAGATTACACAGAGGCCAATACTGAAACAGCTGGAAGAGATTTTTTGAAGAAAACTTTATTTCCTGTTTTCTTGCTCCTGTACCAGCACTGATTCGCCAGTCCTGAACAGTGATGTCATGTTTGGTGTGTTACCATGGGGGTCTTTATCGGGTTTATGTCGGGCAGAGGATCTAGTGTCAGTCCTTCTCATTCCCATTCTCGGATTATCCAGCAGGTTTAATGTCACCTGCTTCAAAGAACTCTCCCGTCTAAGGCGGCGGGCAGGTAGGGTCGCCAACATTTTCGTTGGGACATCCTGTATAATGAGCCAAATGTGTTTGTCCCTTATTGTACCTTAAATGTCCCATATGCTGACCGTTACCTGCAACGCCACCATCCTGCCCTCTGCAGCTCTCCACAAACATCACCTGCATTTACAGACTGAACTCACTCATGATGCATTTGACTTTTCATTTTATCTGCAAGCATTTATTTAATCATTTATTTCAGCTGAATATTGTTGCTGAACATTTTCTGAACTTTCTGTCCTTAAAGGCCATTTTTTCCTTTACTTGTGTAGCTCTGCAATAACTTGCACTAAAGGTGTTTGAATAACAATAAAGTTTGATTATTGATCACAATTTATTCAGAGCTTTGAGGGAAAAGTGTCTCTGAGTGACTTGTTATGAAAGCGTCCTGCACTGTCATTGTCACTCAGACTCTGAACCCGCTGCAGCCTGGTCGGTTTGGTTTAGTTTCAGCCGCCCGTCAAGCCAACAGCAGGTAAACCTGATAAGATAAAAGTCACATGGCGCTCTGCTGATTTGTGCAGAGTCACCGTCAGGCACAACATAAGGTTGTTTTCCGAGAGTTATAGAGACGGACTCAGAGGTAGAGATTCTAGTTTTATTAATGAGGAACATTATCTAAAGTCTGTACAGCAGCACCAAAACATCATCAGCTTCACGAGGAGTCATAATCAGACAGACACTTCCTGGCCACAAGATCCAGACCAGCCAATCGGCTTCCAGGACTCCATTGTTCATCAAAATAGAACCAGCATTCGCCTTGCGTTTCTCGCTTTAGGGTTGACGTGATCGCCTGAGTGGGATTACTGCGACCACCCATGATCATACCCAAACTCCACTCATGCTCTGAACACGGGTGGAGTTTTTGGTATGATATGATGCCATCGAGGCGGAGGTCCACTTCTGCTCACTTTAATGACTGAACCGTTTGATCACATTAGAAAACACGCTCACTTTCTGCACGCGGTGATGAATCTGCACCTCCACACGATGTTTGCACCTGCGGTCGTTTTTTGTGACCGTTTCGGTTTGTTAGCACATTTCCGTGTCAGTTTTCCTGGAGGATCACATTGGCCCAACGAGTCGACCTGGACGCAGGAACTTCTGGAGAGGTTTTTAACTATTTATGAGACAGACCTTACTATGAGAGCAGATGGAGATGGATCCTGATTGGCTGGTCTGGAAACAAATCTGACCGTAAATACAAAAACATAATATGAGCGGTGACTCGGCCACTCCACGATCCGTTTCTGTGTAAAACTCCAACATGTCTGTCAGAAAAGCACCTTCAAGGTTCATTTATTACCAAAAATAACAATCGAAGCAAAAATGTTCCCATCTGTTCGCATGGTTCACACGAACGGGGTGCAGTTCCCCTGTCGTCGACTAGATGGTGCTCAAATAAAAGAAACTGAGAACGCAACGATCAAGGAGCCGTTTCCACCGTTGTACCCCGGTTTCGCCCCCAAACCCCCAGTGCCTGTAATGTTAGCACACAGCTGCAGTTGCTTACAGTCGATACCTTGACAGGTGTGCCCTCACCAACAGAAGGTTCCGCCCCCAGACCGTCCCCCTGTAGTGTTAAGAGATGGTGCAAAGTCAAGCTTGTGGACCTCCACCTAGTTCAGCTTTCCTCCTTCCTGCTGCCCTCTTCGCCGTTGGCCTCGGCCCGGCTCTTCACTGTTATCTTCCACTCGTCCCCAACCTCCTCGCCAATCACTATCCTGGTCTCCCTTCTCTCCTTGCTCACCTCCTTCCTATCCTCTTCTGTCTCCTTGCCCTCTTCTTCACTGTCCTCCTCTATTGTTTTCACCTCCTGTTTCTCCTCACTGTTCTTCCCGTCTTCCTCCTCATCTTCCACCATCTCCTCCTCTGTCCTACCTTTCTCCTTAGCTTCCTTCCCTTCCTCCTCCATCTGCTCTCTTTGTTCTGACTCCTTCCCTGTCTCTTCCCTGTCCTCTTTCTCTTTCTTCTCTTCATCTTTTTTGTCCTCCTGATTCTCTTCTGATGTCTCTTCTTTCACAGCTTGTTCCTCCTCCTCTGAGTCCTCTTCATCCTCCAGTTCCAGCAGATCTGGAGACTCTGTCTCTGAAGCTTCAGCACCAAGCAGGATCTCAGTCAGCATCGTCAGTAGCTCGGACTGAATCCCGCCTCTTTTATCAGCTGTTGTTCTGTTGTCCAATTCCACGTTCTCCTCTTTGGGCCCCACCAGGAGACCCGTCAGGTCAAACGACTTCTTCCAAAGCTGTGGGACTTTATTCAGGTGTGTCAGAGCCTCGACCAACCAGTCAAATAACACCTGACCCACATTTGCTTGGAGGGACTGGGGTGATGTCTCCTTGATCTCCACTGGATTCCTGGCAGTGAACTCTGACCAGCGTGACAGCAGGAAGCGCTGCAGCACCGGCTTCATGCAGATCTCCAGCGGCTGCAGACAGAAGGAGCACCCACCAGGGATGACCGCTGGCAGAGACCCTGAGCTGCTGATGGAGGTGAGGAAATGATCACCCAGGTGCTCCCGATGCCGGTCCAGGACCAGCATTGACTTACTATGCTGAGCCGGGCCGGTGCGCAGCCACACCTTATTAATCCAGAGGTCCAACGCTTCCTCGACCGACAGCCCTTCTGGACTGGCCTCCAGCAAAATGAACTCTGGCAGGTCTCTTTCATTGAGCTTCCTGTTTCCCAGCACCAGAGCAGGTAGCATGGTGCCGTCAGCCAGCACCGTCAGGTACACGGTGAGCAGAGGCAAAGACCCTGTGAATTCCAAGGCCTCTGAGCGGCGAGACTTCTCCTGAACCAATCTCAAGTCCACAAAGATGCAAAGCTCATCCATTGCGGCAACGGTGCTCAATGTCAGCTTGTGGGCCTGGATGATCTTCTGGGTAAACTCCCTGAAGGTCTTTACTTTGGCTTCCAGAAAACGCGGCAGGATGCGATCCAGTGTCGCAGCCCTGCCAGAACTCTGCACACCAAGTCGGTGCTCCAGCATGAAGTTCACCGCCCAGTCGTAAGAGATGCGGAAGGAGTCACTAAAACCTCCTTTCTTCTTGAGGGTGGAAGCTTTGTGGAAGAGGTTGCTCTCTGTGATAGGAAGCTGCTGTTCACGCATGGATAGCACCCAGGCTACCATACGATCCGCACCATTGGTTTGGACATTCTGCTCCTGCTCAGTTTCCTTTAGACGCTTCCGGGCCTCTTTCAGCCAGGATCGGATAAGCGGAGCCTCGGTTGCAAAGACGCGAGAGGCCTGGCGGAGTCCATCACAGAGAGCAAACAGGGCAATCCTCAGCTGACGGGCGGTCAGGAAATCCTCACGCTCTTTAGAGGCAGGTGCAATGGCCGGTGGTTGGGCATGGCCGTTTGCTGTTGATGGCATATGAAACTCTGGATGTTTCACATCTTTGATAAAGTCTTCCTTAACCTCTTCAGTTTCTTCAGCGTCATCCAGGTCGTCCAGTCTCTCATCATCAGAAAAGTCCAGGTCCTCCACAGGGCCCATCGTCTCGTCCACGCTGTCCAAAGCCTCGTCCACCTCAATCGCTCCACTGCAGCAAAGACAAACTTTTATTAGTAGTTCACATCAAATAATCAAACATTTAACTGTGAGGATCAACACATACCTTATTCTGTCTTTGAGAAAACCAACTTTGATTGATCCTGTAAAAAACCAAAACAGCTCTTTGAAATTCACAGCAATAAAACAGCTCCTTTCAGAGTTACCGAGTGAAATACTGACCTTTGTTTAGAGACGACAAGCCGTGATATTCCCAGAAGCAGCTTGGCTGTTTGCACAGGTTGGCTTTGCAGACGATGCAGCCATACACGCTCTCGTGGCGGATGTTCTTCAAGTTGCAGTTCTTGCACCTCTTGGACACGTTACTGATCTTCGTCATCCTGTGCCTTTGTTTGACTGGCTCCTCTGCAACCTCGTTCCTTGTCACGCGCGACGTTGCAATCTCCATTGTCTCGAAGTATTTCTGGGCACACTTGGCGAGCTGATTGCCCAAACGCTTGCGGAAATTTACCTGAGTAAAAAGACCATCCTGTACCCAGGCGGGAGGGTTCTCTTTGCGGCTCTCACGCAGCACAATGAAGGCGTTGACGATGCTCAGGTTGATCAGGAACCAGAAAAGGCTGCGCCAATGACGGTCCTGAGGGACCCCTCCCAGCGGGTTGCACGCCAGCAGCTGCTTGCAGATGTCAACACCCCGCATGTTCTCCTGCAACAAGCGGAAGGCCATGGGGCGGTCGATGGGGTCCAGTCCACCTACCTTGGTTTGAGACCTTCTCCAAACAGTATCTGGCTCATTTGGAGTTGCATTTGTTGATAGACACCCCATTTCCTTGGTATCCCTCCAGCGAGTGGCTAGCAGGGGGCCAAACTGTCTTTGTAGGAAGTCCCCTGGTTTCTCTAGCTTGCCCTCCTCCCACAGCTCCCTGGGTAGGATGGAGCTGGGAGGAGGGAAGGAGCTGGAGGCATAAATGCCCTGATCCAGAAGCTTCTGCATAAGTGGAACAGACGTGAGCGAGTTAGCAAGGTAGAGCTGGTGGTGTTTTCCCTCCAGACCGTTCACCAGTTCCGGCACTACGGTGAAGCCTGGATCCTGACCCAACTTAACCCCCATCTGTATGAAGAGACGGTGGCAGTAACCAGACTTGGAGTCACAGAGCAGCCAGACCTGAGGTTGAGTCTTCGGGTTCCCTTTGGTTTGGCTGCTGCCCTCTTCCAGGCTGGGCAGCAGCGCCCTGTCGATGGTTAGGCAGCAGTTCGGCCGGTAGGCATTCCACATGGCTTTGCTCAGGATTTCCAGCATCGGCCTGAAGATGTGTATCGAATCGCTGGGATTGCTGGTGCCACGGTACTCGTCTGTGGTGAAGCTGCCCATGCGGATGTTAGTGGCGATCTGCTTGAAGCGTTTAAAGCTCATTGCTCGATAGAAAGTGTAGCTGTTGTCATAGTGACTCCAGGACCAGTAGTGCGACGGGTCGGGAAGGTTTTGGATGCCCATCAGAATAACCAGGCCGATGAAACCTTTGATCTCGTGGGTGGTGACAGGAATCCAGTCAAGGCAGGTGTTGCTGAGGAAACGGCAAGTTTTGGCGTGGGCGTTGGTCTCATTGGTGATCAGCTCGATGAGTGCTGCCGGGAAGACCAGGCTGAAGTAGTCGATGGCGTCGCTGCTCTTGGACAGGAAGTGGTGAGGGCCACTGTTCTGCGTGAAGGGGCGGATGGAAGAGTAGGCATCATTAACCCCTGCTGGCTGTTTCCAACCATCTGCTGACTTCCAGGAGGGGTCAGGAAAGTCCTTGTTCTGGTCTAGATCCCTTCCTTTTGAAGATTGTGGCTCCTCACTGTGGCAGAACTGGATGTCCGGTTCAACATAGGCTGGAACAAAACACAAAAAGAGGCTGGATCAACTCTACATTTCAGCAACTTAACAATCTGATTCTTTGGAATTAACCTAGCCACACCGACCTGACACAGGTTCGGAGACGTCCTGTCTTTAGAAGAGAAGTCTGAAATCTAGAGCTAATAAAACTCTCATCACATTTAAGTGACATCTTTATACCATTGTACGTGCGTCAGCAGGTTGGCCGAGACGCCGCCATCACTAAAAAAAATAAAAAATTCAACGTCCATCTATATCACAATCCTGACATCAGCATGACCTAGGCTATTTCTGAGTATGCGCACTTGTGTATACTTGATAGCTGACAGGGTGATTGAGGCTCACTAGAGTCGGCGAGAACGGCGAACTCCTCGCACATTGTTTTCAAAGCCCCCCGCTGACTTTTGCTGCTCAGGTTAAACACGATGCCGGGGCGATCGTGGCTCAAGAGTTGGCAGTTTGTCTTCGGTTCGAGCCCCGGCTCAGACAGTCTCGGTCATTGTGTCCTTGGGCAAGACACTTCACCCGTTGCCTACTGGTGGTGGTCAGAGGGCCCGGTGGCGCCAGTGTCCGGCAGCCTCGCCTCTGTCAGTGCGCCCCAGGGCAGCTGTGGCTACAATGTAGCTGCCATCACCAGTGTGTGAATGTGTGTGTGACTGGATGTGTAAAGCGCTTTTGGGTCCTTAGGGACTAGTAAGGTGCTATACAAATACAGGGCATTTCCCCAAATGATATATAAGTTACTTAGATAAATGTTAATGTTAGTTTCATTTCAATGTTGTATTTGTTCCTGAGTAAATCGGTTTGGCTGAGATTAAAGTTCAGCTTCATAACGGCACCGTTTTATTTAATTTTAAAGCCTTACTCTGAGAGCTGTCAGTATGAATTTCACCTGTCATATCCCCTGATGTAAAATGTGCTGTTCTTATTTAAACAGCTGACTCTGAATTAAATCTTATATTAAAAATATTTTAATTCAGGAGGAAACATTTTCACCGGGAACAAAAGCAGCGTGTTAATACGTGGAGATCCTGAAGGATCCGACAATGATCAGATTATATTTGAAATATTTGTTCAGTTCTCCTCCGAATTACTGCAGCTGTCGGCTGTACGCTTTGAGTGATTACTAAAATTAAAATAAAAGCGTTCCAACATCTCTCCTGTTTCTATTAAGAGAGATGAAGCGTGTGTTTCTGTCATGTAGTGATTGTGTTTAACTGAAGGTTATGAGACATTATGAAACCGATCATATGTAAAAGCAAATTTTGCCAAATTGCTTATCTGGAGCTGTGATGTCATCACCTACACTGTTGTTCCAATTGTAGAACGATCGCGCTGCGTTATCGGGAAGACCGCCAGATTCCCGTGTGAACTTACGAAATATGGACTAGCAAGAATGTGAGTGCAGACTTGCGTACTTGAGTGTTGAGAAACAGCACTAATCTCTGCCTGTTCTGCTGCTCACTGCTGAAAAACACTTAATCACAGCAAGATTATTCCCTGATAACTGTAACTGCACGCTTCCTCTGTGAACCAGTTTAGCATTAGAGTCTCCACAGCTGCTACAGAGTAGAACCTGGATCAGTTAAACGCTTTCGAGTAAATTAAGTGAAATCTTATTTTACTTAAAAAAACATTTAAAAGGTTAAACGATACACGTGCATCAAGAAAACATGCATGAATGGGAGCAGCAGCTCCGTGTTGTTCAGGAAGTCAGAGGCAGAGTGGGGAGAGTGGGGACGTTTAATCAACCGGAGGAGCAGAAACTGGCTGAAAACCATCTACCAACCAAGGAATCAAAAATCCAGGCTTTGTATTTCCCAGCTGAATCACTCATAACTTCCTGAAACGGAGAAAAATTCTGGCTCCGCTGTGCAGACAAAAGCCTGTACACTATTTTTCATACAGGAGCAGCTGCGAGGCCGAGGTTAGTTTGTTCACTCCAAAACTTTCACCCTGATGTGACTGTTTAGAGCAGAATGCAAAGAACGGGACTGAGCGACACAGCTGAGGCTCCAGGAAGTGCCCAAGTAAACATTTACAGCTCAGGCAGCCGAGAGCCAGAGGACAGATCTTTAACTAGCACTGCTTCAAGGCTGGATGAGTGGATAAGCCTGGAATTTTCCATGTTGCATCTACAAACTTTAAACAGCGATTGTTAGGCTGAGTAAACCTCGACCCCTCCCCCGTTGTTCCCCCGGTTGCAGAGGCTGGAAACCTTCCAGTTTTTTGCCGTCACAGCGATGGATCAATTCCAGGCTCCCCACCAGGAAAAGTGTGATTTAAGAGGAAAACAGAGAGACCTCTGTGAACGCCAAGAACCCGTCGACCTTTCAGCTTCAGAGACGTCAGCTGATTTCCCCCGAACAGCCGTTTCATCAGCTCCACTTTATCCTTTATCCTGTTTGTGCTACTCTGCAGCAGCTGTGGAGACGCTAACGTTGCACCATGAAGAAACCTCTGGCTGACACTTTATTAGCTACACAAGTGTACATGCACACACTACATGTGGTGTGTGGCTGTTGTGTGGATGTTATGTACATGTGTGCACATTGTGTGCGTGTTGTACCCACTGAGCTGCCCTTTGTTTTAAACGAGCAGCTGAAAGCAGCCTGTTTGGGTGTAGCACCGATTGTTGCTGTAGATTGTGTTGCTATGGGTGTAGTTGTGGTGGTGCGGTCTTACTCCTGATCCTGCAGGTGGCGCTGTGATGCTCCGAGTTCATCAGCAGGTGATTGGCCATCAGGTCAGCTGTCTGAGAACTGAACTCACACCTGAAGCACTGCAGGTGGAACGGACTGAGCGGTGAGGAAGAGAAGAAGAAAATGAGGAGGCGGAGCTTCAACGGCAGCGCGAAGACCAACCTGATCAGATCAATGAGGTTCTCACCATGGAGGAGGCAGCCTGTGCAGGGGGACGGCTTTGTCTTTGGAGCGCGGGACGTGGTGGCTGCAGATAAACGATCAAGCATCCATAAATCCAGATTACTGCACGTACTACTGCTAAAGAATACTCCTGCAGTACTCGGATTACTTACTTGATCATGTGAGCAGCATAGGCCCGGGAGCAGCAGCTGCTGTAGGGGCACAGCAGGCAGTGGACGTGAGTCGGATAGTGGGCGGAGAAATCGGAGGCGTCGGTCCCGCACTCCAAACACACCAACCTGTCGTCATCACCTGACCTCCTGCAGGAGGAGCGGAGAGACACACCTGAATCATGTGACATCAACAACACAAGAGGAGGGGCCCAACATCGACGTCACCTGTCACCGTCAGCCTCACCTGCTGCCATGGATTCGACGGCTGCCCAGCTTCTTGGTCGGGGACCGCGGTAATTTTGATGCTGTGGGGTTCTTCTGGATCAGAGACCTCTGTGGCTCCATCTTGATCTTGATTGGCTGGATGAGAGAGGCGGGGTTCTGGAGGAGGCGGCTTCCTCCTGATGTCACCGAGGGCCTCATCTTGCCATAGGTCCTGATGGTCACCTGAAGACACATGGACCAGTAATGCCACCTGTTTGGAGTAAGACATTTAAATCAAGACAAAGGCACTGACCTTTGACCCCGGCGGCAGGCCCTCCAGCTGAGGCGGGCGGCGGAAGCTGCGGTGGTTTTCCAGTTTGTGCTGCATCTTGTCTTTGAGGAAAACAAACTGCAGACGACACCTGTTACAGTGGAAGGCCTGGTTTATCTGGGAACAGAGAATTTCAAATTAAAAGACTCATCCACTTCCACTGCAGGAAGTCTACACCTGGTGTTTGTTCGTCTACACCTGGTGCGTGTGCTTACCTGGTGTTTGAGCAGGTGCTGCCGGTAGCTGACGGGATTTCTGGTCACTTTCAGACAGAAAATACAGAGCAGGAAGCACGAGTCTCTGTGGAAGCTGGCGAAGTGCTGCAGGACGTCTGAGTAGAAGGACGAGCGATACGAACACACCTGCGAGGTCGTAACACCTGAGGTAAGGATCAGACCTGACCTAGGACGGCCCGTAGGTGGGAAGGGGCGGGTCAGTGGTCACTCACCTGGCAAACGTAAGGCATCTCACCCGGTTTGTGGTTGGACTTCATGTGGTTTAAGAAGAGGGGCTCGCTTTCAAACGCCCACTCACAGATACGACACATACCTGAGAGACAGACAGGTGACAGGTGAGCCCTGAGCCAACGCAGCTCGTCACACATGCAAAAACACAGGCAAGCACTCCGTGTGTGGGTCTTACAGGAGGAGAGGGTGGAGCCGTGCACCTGGTCCTCGTGGCTCTGCAGCTGAGCGTCAGACGAGAACTGACGGTAACAGAACCTGCAGCACTTCCTGTCATCATCGCCGCCGCCATTAATCAGCTCTGAGTGCTGGAGCATGTGCTGCATCAACCTGCACACACACACATTAAACATACAGAGCACCGCATCTGTATCCCGGCGTGCGCTCAGGTGCTCACCTCAGGTTATTCTCTGACAGGTGAGAGCAGATCTGGCAGGTGAAGGTGGAGGTTTTGATTCCCAGTGGGAGGGGCTTCCTCAGACTCAGATCACCTTCAAATGTGCCATAATAAAACTCCTCCACGCTCATCACCACACGGGTGGAGTCAGCCGAGTTTGTGCTGACAGTCGAAGGGGCGGAGCGAGCGGCTGTGGGAGCAGGTGACACACACACAGATAAGACGTAACAAATCTGAGCACACACAAGCACTGACAGGTTATTGGTGTACCGCTGCTGATGGGAGTGGCTCTGGTGACGCCATTGGCTGAACCCAAGGGGAGGGCGGGGGACCCAGCCACCTTCAGTGTATTGGCTCCGCCCACTTGGGTCACGTGGAGGTTAACTGAAAAACATGAAACTGGTCAGTTTGAGTCGTTCCTAAAAGAAGCTCCTCCCACTCTAGGTGTCACGCTCACCGGGTGCTGGTGTGCTGGTGCGAATCGTCAGCGTGGCGGGCAGCTGCATGGCAGCGAAGGTCGAGCCGGGCTGGGCGGGACCTCCTGAGGGGGCGGGGCCTGACCTGACCGGCGACACGCCCACACTGGGCCGAACCAGCTGACCCAGCGACGGGGCTGTGGACAGGAAACGGCTGATTAGCGATCGGCTGACATCGATCACGGATTTCGTCACCAATTAGATCGACCTACACCGGATGAGCGTGAGCGGCTGCACCGTCTGACCCGGCTGCAGGTTCAGAACCAGAGGAGCGCCGGGGTTCACCACCGTCTGCACCGGGAAACCCTGTACATCCAAACACACGACATCACCATGACACAACGTGGAGACTCAACAGCTTATCGATCAGATGTAGTCCCGCCCCCAAATCTGCCCCTGCTTCCTGCTCCTCTCAGACTGGACCAAAACTAGGGCTGGGTATCGTCACCGTCTAGAATCGATTCCATTCGATTTGAATCTGGGAAATTTTGCCTATAAAAAGGAAGCTGACACTTTCCAGACTTTATCAAAGGTGTGAGCGTCACAGCGAGGCCTTTGTGTCAAAGCAGCTGAAGATAAAACACAGAAACACATGAAGGTGATTTTCCTGTTCTGGGATTTTATAAAAATATTCTGCAGTAGATCAAAAACGAAAGAAAACCATTAATCAACATGAACATTACCTCTGACGTTACAGCGGTTTTATTACAGACATAGCGTTTTGCATTTTGCATAATTTTAAAAAGTTTAAATTTGTTCAGAAGCCTGTTGAACAGCAGAAATTAGGTTTTCTTTTTGGAAGTAAGTAAAAGGGAAAAAACGTCGGCCGACAGGCTGCAAACAACTGTAGACTTGTGCGTAACAAGCAAGCGAATAATGCAGAAAACAGATTTTTAGACGGGAAACTGTTGTTGGAGTACAGAGAGAGAGAGAGAGACAACGAGCTGTGCATGAAGTGTGATTTTATCCTGGTGGAAGCAAAACAGCAAAAGTCAGAGTGAGTCCATGACGATGTTTATGTGAAGCGTAGTTTGGATCTTCTTTCTCTGCTGGTTCGGTCAATATTGTTTGGAGAGAGATCAAACTAACAGCTTTAGAATCGGCGCATAAAGGGCGTGAACACAAAGCTCAGACCCGCCGAAACGTCAGAATCAGCGAGCTGTCGGCTTTCAGCCCCGACCGTGTCCGTGCCCTCGGGTGAGAAAGGCGACATCTCGCTGATTCTGATGCGTCGGCGCTCTGTGTTTACGTCTTTGTGCAGAATCCGTGTTCCTGCTCTCATTTACTGTTTTACTGTTTGGTGGTTGTTGAAATTCTGTGAGGTTCAACCTGAGATTCTGGCGTTTCAGGCAAAATAAATTTATACTTAAAAATCTATTCAGGATTTTAATGAATCGATATCACGTTATCCAAGCTAGAATCAATTTTAATCAATAAATCGATTATCAAAACCCAGCCCTAACCAAAATCCTAAAGTGAACTTCCTGTTTTATGCCATCAGAGTCGCACTGAACCAGGAGAGAGTTTACTGACATCAGCTGAGCAAGAGGATTTCCTCACAGACCGCTCTTCACAGCGCCCCCTGCTGGGCATGAGAAAGAATGCAGGTTTAAAATGCTGCACCCACGTTTTACATCAGGGTGGGGATCTCCAAGGGCCGGTGTCCTGTGGGTTTTAGATCTCACCCTGGGCCAACACACCTGAACTAAATGATTAGTACAGGTGTGTTGAGGAGGTAATGTAGCCATTTAAATCAGCTGTGTTGGCTCGAGGACACATCCACAACCTGCAGGACACCGGCCCTTGTCCAGCCGAGGGAGTGGCTTAGTGACCAAAACAAAATAACCAAGATTATGATTTAAAATAATCGTGAGCAAAACACTAAATCACTGTTCCGACAGCCTGACTGCCTGCAGCGGTTTAAAGGGTGGAGCCTAAACTCTGGATTATTGTTCATGGTTTAATTTATTACGCTAGAGTACACATGTATGTTTCATGTTATGTTACTCGTTATTCTCATTTCACAGAGGAGCGTTCGGCCTGGCTGACCTGCTGAAGCACAGGGTGCGTTTGATTTCCATACCTGTGTAGTGGTGAGCAGGATGGGCTGGCTGCTGCCGGTGCCGGCGGCCGCTGGAAGCAGGAACGTTCCACCCGCTGTCTGAGTCAGGATGAGCGGTGGAGCTTGAGCCATCAGGGGTGGGGCCGTGGAGGCAACAGGGAGGCGCGGGACAGAGGAGGAGGTGGTAACGACAGAGGGAGGAGGTATCACAGAGGAAGAGGAGACAACCTGGGCAGGTGATGAAGCTGAAGAAGAGAGAACGGGTTAGCAGAAGGACTCGGTTAAAGCTTTTACGGAGGGACGCGGAAGCACAGACTGCTCCTCCACATCCCAGGAACACCTTCAGCTCACAGCACCTGCTGCTTCAGGCTGTTCCAGGATCAGCTTCAGCTTTAACACGAGCTTCAGACATCGTCACGTTTGGTTCTCCAACAAAGCTGCTGAAGCTCTGCCTGTCCCAGAGAAGAGGTCTGCTGCTTTTACCTTTGACCTGCTGACCCTTTGCTGCCACTTTCCTCCACACTGTGTTAGCTCTGCTGCTCTGACACACGAACATCAGACAGAGAGCGGCCACATTCAACACCTGAACCTGACGACACCTGTAAACTCAGCTTTATTTATCTCGTGCTAGATCACACAGTCAACAGTCATGCTGTAAGAGTCTACAGTAACACAACTGATCTAAGCATCCAAGTGAAGACGCCGTCTGGGGCTCCTGTTGTGTCATCAGCTATTCAAAGAAACACCGAACACATACCTGTTGCAGCAGGTGTGATGGGTGGGGGGGTCCTTGGAGGTGGAGTCTCAGAGACTGGGAGTGGAGATGGAGAATCCTCCACTACATGGAGAGAGAGAGAGAGTCTGGTTCTAGGGTTCGACTCAGGTCCAGAGTGTCCAGAACTGGTTTTAGAGTTTGGACCTGGTCCAGGACCTGGTTCTGAGACTCACCTGGCTCTCCGTAGTTGTCCATGAAGTCCATGTCATCTTCCTCCACACTGTCATCCACCTGTTGCCATGGCTCCAGCTCCTCCTCCTCACACTCCATAAACAACTCTGTATCCATGTTGCTATGGAAACCACCAGAGAAACCATCATTGTAACCACGATAAAAGAAAAATCTGACCAGCAGCATTTCCACTACGTCACATGACATTGGTACACTGGCACTGCACACCTGCAGCTTAGAGTTATATTTAACCTGAGAGCCAGGTGAGCAGGTGATCTTTTCACAGGTAACTTTAGCTGTAAATATTCGAGTGCGTTTAGTTTCAGAGAACACCTGTGAGCCCAAAGACCAATGAGAGAAAGGCGGAGTCGTCTCTCAGCGTTACCACAGTGACATTAAACCAAAAACTACAAACAGACATGTCCTTCACGGACTGAAGGGACAAATCAGCTGAAAGACTCTGTGGTGCGTTCACAGCCTGAGGACGGGTCCATCAGGTCTGATCAGCATCACAGACGCTGGTGTTTGTGTCAGTGAACCTCACAGCTGCGCAGTTCAGTCCCGGTTTGAACAGAAGTCGGTTGATTTAAAACATTTATGATTGAAATGAGGACACCTGTGCAGTCCAGTCAAACACCTGCGTTTGCCGAACACACTGATCAGGATGACCTGACCCCGCTGTTCACGCGCACAATCACGGCAGTGGCGTTAGTGTGGACAGACTTCCGGTCACTGTGACGTTTCGATGCCTTCTGTTGCTGCCGTTTGTGCTCTGTCTCTTTGTCACGGCCCTTGTTTTAAATAAAGTAGTGGTGTGATTAATAAAGGCTGGCCTTCATTCGCTCAGCTGACGGTGAAGTTAAACAACAGCAGCTCTGCACAAACTCTGACGTCGGTAAATCTTTTTAAATAAAGTTGGGTTCAGCAGCTGTAGTTGCAGGTGTAATGGCAGCTGCCGCCACAGGGGGCGCTCGGCCCGCTCTCCGGGTTTTTGTTCCTTTCAACCCGGCTGAGACGCGCCTGTCGGCGGGGACCCGGACCTACAGACCGAGCGGGCCCAGCTGAGCCGAGCCGGGTCACCGGGCTCTCGATCAGGACCAGAGCTCAGCGCGCAGAGCGCACCCCGTCTGCACCGCCCCGCCGGGGGCAGCTCGTCGCTGCACGCCGAGCGCCTTCCGAAAGCTTCAGCGGGGCCTGCGTGTGACGCCGGGACAAGCCGAGCCGGGCCGGGCTGGGCTTACCTGAAACTGGAGCGGCACCGCGGAGCTCGGACGGGTTCGCACGGCTCTTCTCGAGGCGCGCTCCGGTTCGACAGTCAGGGGGCGGGCCTTCCGCCCGTTGCCGTTTTACAACTGCGGATTGGTCCGCACAGACACGTCACTTCCTGTTCAGGTGGCCCTGCAGCTCATTGGTCAGTGGAATCTTTGTGGAGGAGCTGAACCGAGCCGCGGGTATCAGGATAGAGGCGGGCAGACCGGATTACCGGGCCGGGGGACAGCGGGCTCCGCGGCCGGTCAGCGGGGGGGGCCGACAGGCGCCAGGACCGCCGCCACGCTCAGTCCAGGGCGCCATCTTATTTTTGTTTTGTTTTGATGGGGCGTGACCAATGTCCGTGACGTCACGAGCTGAAAAAGCGCGTCGTGAAATACATAAAAAAAAACCAAATAAAAACGATTTTATTTTTTCTGGTGTTTGTGCTTCAGAAAAAAGTACCTCACACAGGTGAGGCTCACCTTTCAGCCAGGTCTCAACACAGTGGCACGCGCACTGAACTTCCTGTGACACGCTGTGATGTCATAATGAACCAGAAGTTTTCCCGAGCGTCTCCGGACAAATCACGTAAAGCTAAAATGTATGTTTTCTGAATCATTTTCAGTTTAGAGCAAAGAGAAGGTTTCATAAAATAACTAGCCCCTGGCAGTATAACGTGCCGTTTTTGTCCCCGTGTTTCTGAAGTCCACACCCACAGAGTGCGTGGATCTGGAGACGTTTAAATTAGACTTTGGTTAGTAGAGTTTACTGAAAGAGCAGATGAAACTCGAGCTGAGAGCAGGACTGTTATATGTATTATGTAGCGATTTTATTCTGATTTTATTTCATTTTATTGTTTACCAAAGAGCAGAGCGTCATCAAAGTCAACGTTATTGTCAAAAACTACATGTACAGATCACACACAGGAAACCGCAGGGCTCCCGTGGCCCTCAGCGTTACACTAAACAACATGAAAGTCTTATACACACAACAGTGTCCAACACAGTGCGAGTGTTTGTGGGCACTGTGGGTCAGAGGGAAGACGTGGCTGCAGGTCTGGTTGACAGGTTCAGCATCCTGACGGCCTGATGGATGAAGCTGTTTCTCAGTCTGCTGGTTCTGGCCCAGAGGCTCTTCAGTGTCCTTCCTGATGGCAGCAAACTGAAGAAGCTGTTGGACGGATGGGTGGAGTCACCTGTGATGCAGAGAGCTTTTTGGGTGAGGCGGGTGCAGTAGATGTTCTGGAGAGAGGGAAGAGAAGCACCCACGATCCTCTCTGTGCTCTCACTGCTCGTTGTAGCTGTTTCCTGCAGACCCAGTGCAGCAGCCATACCACACAGTGATGCAGCTGGTGAGGATGCCTCTGTAGAAGGTGCTCATCGTGGGGGTTGAGGCTCTCCTCAGTTTGAGTAGGAAGTAGAGTCGCTGTTGGGCTTTACTGACCACGATGCTGTGTTCTTTGACCAGGAGAGATCTTCTGAGATGTGCACACCCAGGAACTCTCTCCACAGCAGCACCACTGATGGTTAGTGGGGTGTGCAGGGTGTGAGTTCTCCTGAAGTCTATGATGACCTCCTTGGTCTTCTCCACGTTCAGGGACTCACTAACTTCACTCCTGTCGTAGGTCTCATGGTTGTTGCTGATGTGACCTACCACAGTTGTGTAGTCTGCAGACTTGATGAAGCAGTTGTGTGATGGTGTGCAGTCGTGGGTCAGCAGAGTGAAGAGCACATCCTCCGGGAGCCCCCGTGTCCTGCTGCTGGAGGTGCCGACCCGTACTGTCATCACTAACGGTTTCTTTTTCCTGCCCATGGCAGAGATTGGTGGTTTGTGGAACTGATTCCAGAGCAGCTCTGTGCTGGATAATCTCCTCTAATCTGTTAATCTCTCCTTCCTCCGTCTGGTTTAGCTCCCTCTCAGTCTGTTCTGACCTGCAGGGATGAAAGCTGCACATTCTGGGGGCTTCCTGGTGCTGCCGTGGCCCGGTGGCGCCAGCTCAGACCCGGCCCAGGGAGAGGAAAGTCAGGGGTGCCTGATGCTGAGATCTGGAGCTCTGCTGGGAGTCACGCTGATCTGTAAGATTTAACTTCTCATTAATTCAAACAGTGTTACATTACAGCCCAAATAATGTCTCAGTTAATAATACAGACTAAGAGCCTCTGACCTGCATGCAGACAAATACATTCTTGGTTGTTCTGAAGCCGCTGCTGCTGTGAGCTTACATGCAGAGTCAGTTTTGATGCAGGCAGGTTAATGTCAGCGCTCCAGTCCTCGAAGAGTTCGTGAAGAAATACAAATGCTGAGTTTCTCACAGAAATAACACAGATCCAGGCCTCGCCCCACTGCTGCCATACTGACAGAGAGTGTGTGTGTGTGTCTGCAGGCGTGGCGGTGTTGAGGAAGTGGATTGCAGGTGGAGTTTGTCGCTGTTCGGTTCGTCTGGATGGGAAAACAGTTGTGATCACTGGAGCAAACACTGGCATCGGCAAAGAGACGAGCAGAGATCTGGCACGCCGAGGTCAGCCCGGTTTGATCCCGTCTTACTGCCCGAACACTCGAATGTCTCCTACAAGAAAGGACGAAGCTTTAGAAGCTGCTGACAGGGAAACACTACAGTCCCATGTTGTGGGCGTGTTATTGTAATCTGAGAAACACTGATTTGTTGCTTCTGCTGTCACCTCAGCAGTAAACACCTGTGATCCAGCCAAACATTCCCACGCCATAACACTGCCTCCACCCTTTTCTCTCCATCCTCCTGACACAGCTTCATCTCAGTTTCACATGTCCAAAGACGGTTTTCAGAAAGCGCTTGTTTTAAAGTCTGATCGGTCCTCGTTGTGCCCGAGGATACCCAAGGTCTGCACCTTGTTGTATCTCCATCCATGAAAGCATCGCAGTGATCGTCCTGCAGAGCGTTTCAGGCCTTTTAGACGCTGTGAAGTTGTTTTTCTTACCATGGAAATAATTCTGTAATCTTCCACTTCAGTGTCTTCTGTGGTCGTTAAGGTCCTTTGGTGCTGCTGAGCTGTTTAGTGCACTGATTATTTTAAACACTGATCCACTGATTTGATTGACTGTTCTTTAGTGAACATGGTGCTCAGCTGTGGAAATCTTTCTTCGTTTCATCACTCAAATGTGATTGAAAGTCATTCGACATCAAATCTGTAACAGTTCAAAGCATTTCTAGAAGGTCATGAAAGAAGACGAGATGTGCGCGAGGGCGACTAATCCTGGCTCAGCAGCCGAGGCCTGAGCGCGTCCGAGTGCTGCCGCCATGTTTCCCACTTCAGGAACAGAAACTGTACGTTTCACCTCACCACTTACTTTAAAAAAGTAATTAGTTACTAATTACTGATTACTTACTTAGTTACTTTATTACTTAGTTGCTTTTCAAAAAATGAATACACAACCTGAATATGTAATAAACTGAATCGACCTTTCAGTCCATTTTGTCTTCATATAAATTTGAATCAAATGTAAAAATCTCTTTTTTGTTTTATGAGTTTTAACCTTTTAACTTTATGCATCAAGCAAAAATGAAATTATTTCAACAGTCTTTGGGTTGAAGAAATGTGTTTAACACTTAAATCTATTTTCTGCATATAAAATAAAATCACGTTTTGTGTTTACACTCTGCAATAAAACACAGCGGAAAATAAGTAAAATCAAAGACTCAGCAGCTCTTAAATCTGTTGTCACCTGTTTAGCAGGAGTGGGGCGGGTGGAGGTTCGCCCACAGCGGTCATGTCAGTGGGCGGATCCGGGCGTTTCTCTCTGAGTGTCACGTTCCCGTGGCAGCGTGCTCGCTGCTCGCTCAGATTTAGAAAGACGTTTTCTTCCCATGCCGAGTGCACAGCGGACGCTAATGTGTTTGTCACTTGTTACTGAATCAAGGAGCCCGGGTGGTGATGGCGTGCAGGGACCTGACCCGGGCAGAACGGGCGGCTGAGGAAATCCGCCGGTCGACAGGAAACGGTAACGTGGTGATCAGACACCTGGACCTCGCTTCCACGTACTCCATTAGACAGTTTGCTAAAGACTTCCTGGACAGCGAAGACAGGCTGGACATCCTCATCAACAATGCAGGTGAGCACACCTGTGAACAGGTGAATGCCCGTTCGTCTTTTTGTCGTTCTGAGCATCCGTCTGTCTGCAGGAGTGATGATGTGTCCAAAACAGCTGACCGAGGACAACTTTGAGACACAGCTGGCGGTCAACCATCTGGGTCACTTCCTGCTCACCAATCTGCTGCTGCCGAAGCTGAAGAGCTCCTCCCCCAGCCGTGTGGTCAACGTGTCCTCCGTTGCCCACCGTGGAGGTACCCCCAACCCCTTAAAAGATCTCAGTGCTGATGATGTTTGCGTTGTTTCTTCAACACCTCATGTGTTTTTTATAGGTCGTATTGACTTTGACGATCTGTTCTTCAGCCAGAGGCCGTACAGCGCTCTGGAGAGCTACAGACAGAGCAAACTGGCTAACATCCTCTTCTCCAGAGAGCTGGCCCGACGTCTCTCAGGTCCCCACAAACACTGAACGCCACAAACGCTCAGAGGTCCCTACTGTAAAATGGTTTGATGGGAGGAAGGGTTTTCTCGCCTCTCAGCGCTGTGATGTGATTGATTGCTGAGCTCCCGAAAGTACCTGTGAACCCGCCTCCTGACTCTGTCCTCACCTTTCCTGCAGGCTCTGGTGTGTCGTCGTTCTCTCTTCACCCAGGCGTGATCCGGACCGAGCTGGGTCGCCATGTGGAGGGTTGGTTCCCCCTGCTCGGGCTGCTGCTGAAGCTCCCATCCCTGCTCCTCATGAAGACTCCGTGGGAGGGCTGCCAGACCAGCCTGTACTGCGCTGTGACGCCGGGCCTGGAGGAGCTGTCTGGATGCTACTTCAGGTAGGAGGCAGGGGAGGGGCCGAAGAAACACCTGTGCCTCTTTCTGTTCCCTGAGCATCTCAAAGGGTTAAAGTCTGAGGAGCAGAATTCAGGTAAAACAAGAGTAGACGGCTCTGATAATAAATGTGGGCGTGTCTGAGCTGCTGAATGGTAAACAAATAAAACCGTTCTGAGATCAGAGTTTTCACTTCTTGTCATTTCTCTGTTTTCTTTCATGAGATTTCTCCTCTCTCAGCTTTAAGTAGTAAACACGTTTAAATAAATGGAATAACTTTTTAAATTATGTTATTGAAGCCCTCTGCGTTTCTGACTGCCAGCGACAGGGTGGAGTACTTTGTTTCAGCTAATGCTCGCTAGCTTGACTGTCAGCGTGCATCCACAGGCTGTGAGAGGCTATCACACTGACACAGGTACCTGCTAATCACTAACATCCAATTAAAACCCACAAATTTCACTCACCTAAACCAGAGCTCCGCCTTCTTGGACATTAACCTAACAGCGGCCATATTATTGGTCAGACGATGTCATAAAAATGCTCCAAGAGGCTCCGACAGCACAAACACAGAGCAGAGGTCCAGTTCGCCCTTGCAGGCAGCGAGCAGCTACAGCTGCCTGTGTCAGCATCCACTTGTCGGTCAAAGAGGCAACGATGCAAACTTTAAGCCTGGACGTTAGAAGAGCTGCAGGTTTTGAACTTCAGGTTGATTGATGAACAAAGACATATTCAAACATTGCAGAGCTTTTCTGGGGTTATTTCCATTTTAAACACATTAAACTGAGTCAGTTGTTCAATGTTCATATCTGTGTTTGCAGCGACTGTGCAGAGAAAGAAACTGCTCCAGAGGGACAGGACGATGTGGTGGCAAGAAAACTGTGGGAGGTGAGCACACGTCTGGTCGGACTGAAGAACACCTGCTGACCTTTAACCTCTGACGCACGAAGCAATGGAGCTGCAGATTGCGGCCAAATGAGGACAGAAACAAACAGATTTACCTCTTGTAGAGACAAATGAAGCTCTGTGTTGTTGCCCCGTTTGAGTCCCAGATGTTCCAGCTGCTGATATTTCTCCTGTCCTCCAGAACCTGGACTCTCATGTGCAACATAAACCTCCATGTCCCCCGACTGTCCCCCGACTGTCCCCTGACTGTCCCCCGACTGTCCCCCGACTGTCCCCCGACTGTCCCCCGACTGTCCCCTGACTGTCCCCCGACTGTCCCCTCGCTGTTCCCTAAATATTTCCTGACTTTTCCTTCATTTTTTCTCCATTATATGTTTATTATTCCATCACGTATCTTCATGCTTTCCTCTTTTGATGCTTTCGCTGACTTCCTGTCTCCTCCTCTTTACTGGTTGGTGATGTGTGGAGTTCAGCTGTGTGGACGTGAAGCTTTGGGTGTTATTAAAGACAGTTTGACTGTTTCTATACTCTGTGTGTGTTTAATAGATTCAGTAATAATAAATCCAGAATGAAGCTCATCTCTCATTTCGCTGCACTTTGAAGTTCCCCAGAATGAGCATGCTCTGTGGGTGCAGATTGGCGAGCACCTTTCTTTCCAGTAAATGAGGCCTCGCGTGGTTCCAGCTCTTCTTGGTATCACAGGGGTCAGAGGGCTCCAGAAGGGTTCATTTTTCAGCTTTGGGATTCTTGCAGTGACAGCATGGAGATCCTTGCTCGGTAATAAGAAAATAATGAGATCCTACCGCCGGCTTTCACCCTTTAAATATCCGTCTTACCTTCTCATCCGTGTTTTGGTGCATATGCTAAACTGCCCCTCCATGATTTCTTCTTCATGTTTCAGATCAAACAAAGCTAGCCTGTAAATACATCCTCCTCAGAGCAGCATTCATGGTTCCCTCAGTTACAGCGAGTCGGACCACCACCACAGCTGCTGCTGCTGGGATGTTCTCTTTATGAAATGCTCTGTTAGTGTCATGCTGATGTAACTGGACTCAAACTTTCCAGAGTTCAGCTTTGTCTCATCAGTCCACAGAATATTTCCTCAAAGTTTTACACTGCACTCGCTGATGCCTTCAGCAGCTGCCGGTCGAACCAGAGCAGGGAAACTGAGCGGGCTGGTAAAAGCTGCCTTTAATAAACCCGAAGGTCTCTTATCAACAGGTGCCTGTGGAGTCTGTTCCTTGTACCAACGGGCCTTTCTGAGAGCTGTAATGGTCTTATTCTCTCATTGTAAAGCTGTCAGTGAACCATCACACATGAGCAAGTGAGCAGGTGGCCGCTGTAGTGCAGGAAGGCCTCAAAAGACCTTATTCTGATGTCTCTTCAAACAGAAGCATCAGCAGGTTTAAACGTGACGCTAATGACGAGTGAATAATGAAGACGTGTTCAACAACATGCAGTCCCAGCCAACCCCACGGGGCTCGTGGGTAATGAAGTCCCTGCAGTCAGGCTGGATGTGACATCTTTTTGAATATTTACAGCTTTTCCTGTTGAATGATTGATGACACAATCCTGAAAGGGGGGGGGGGGGGGGGGCACTTCTACTTCCTGCTGAAATGGCGGCTCCAATAGTGGGGTGGGGGGGGCGAAGACTTCCTGCTAAGTAACGATGGATGATAAACTCACAGTGGACTGACTGTTATCTGAATCACTTTTATTTTTAGTGAGTTCTTATCTTATTTTCAGTTTATTAGTTTTATTGTTTGTTTATTTATAATAAAAATAAATTTGGAATTATAAGAAAGAAACTATTTTTAACCTTTGTTTATGTTTAACTCGCTATAAGATGGCTGACAGGCTCTGTGTCGCCCCCTGGTGTCATCCAAGCAAATGCACTTGTGCTGTAGAGCTGCACTTTCAGAAGGACACATATGTCATTGCATCCTTGCAGCTGTGCATGGTTTCTATAACACAAATAAGAAACTAAATCTTAAAAATAAACCCTGTGCAGTACAAAGTACAATCTTTTGATGCAGAATAAAGTAAAACAGTATCAGAAAGTAGCACAGGTACATTAAGCGTGTACTTAGTAGAGTAAATCTTTAAGTTGCTTGAAGACGTTTCACCTCTCATCTGAGAAGCTTCTTCAGTTCTAGGACTGAAGAACAGGGGCGATACAATCAGAGCTTTGGGGGTGCTGAGCACCCAGAGAGCTGCCCAGCCAGGCAAGATCAACTTTACTCGTCACGATGAGACGTCTTCCCCGTCTCTGTCAGTCCTGCATCCTTAAATGTCTCCAGTTGTCCCGAGTTGTCTCTGACTGTCTCCTTTGTGCATTTAAACCCCTGTTCCTCGTCTGTTGTATTCATCTACGTTATCAGTCATCATAATTTTACCGTCTCTGTGCAAATTTCTTTATTAAATCATAAGATTCTTAAATTCATCAAGTCTCTCTGTGCCTCTCGTTACGATCTCCCTATCACCCATTTGTTTCGCTATTTTCAAATTTGAAATTTTGTTGCCAAGTGTTTCCCAAATTTCCCCTCTTTACCTCCAGAACAGCAGTGGGAAACTACGCTATCATTTATTCCTCATCACAGAGGAACCGTTTCGAAACTCTATGATACTATCCTGTCTTTTAGTAACCACTCTAATGTTAAGCTTAAGTGTCCACGGGAAGGAGAACTAGGAATTCAAATACATGAGGAGTCTTGGGAACAGGCTATAGCGAGGGTACGGTCTTCCACCTCCTGCGCTCGTCTTGGACTTATTCAATTTAAGGTCATACACAGGGCGCATTTCTCTGAGTCTAGACTTTCTGAATTGTATCCAGAAGTGGAAAACAAATGTAATGCAAATGCAAGCCAGATCCTTTTATTTAGCAAAACTGTGATTAATAGTTAAATATTATTGTTGAGGGGCACAGACAGGACTCCGCACGCACACACACATAAAATAAATAAATAAATAATTTTTTTTTGAAGTTGCCTCAACAAAAGGGCACTTTGGGCACCCATCAGGAAAGGGGGCTCAAGCCCCTCCAGCCCCCCCCCCCCCCCCCCCCCCCCCCCCCGCACGTGCCTGTTGGGGATGTTTGATTGATGTTTGATTCCAGCTGGAAGGAAATCTATAATTCATGTTTGGTGTCCTAACAGGAAGTACATCAGCACCTGGTCACATGTTCCCAGCTGATCCTGCTCTTCATGTTCACTCTGACGATGATTTTCTGAGACACACAAATGAACCCAGGAAGTGCATATTTGAGCAAAATCAATACTTCATTCTTTATGTTTTATTGAAACACGTTCAGAGTGAGGAGCTTTTTCTTTGCTTCTGTTTTTAAAGCTGGTTCTTAAACCACAACAGGTCCAACTCATCCCACCATGAACATACTTTTATTATAAGCAGTGCACCTATATACAGCTGCAAACCTCTGTCACACACAGTCTGCACAGCGGACTCTCTCAGGACCAAGGGTCATGGTCAGGGGGGGAAATGACTGCCTTCAGAGTAAAACATGTGCCTTAATGCTGAAAGTGACACTTTTCAAATGGCACAACTGTTATGTTGAAGGTGCAGATTCTCCATTTAATTTGTCTAAAAAAACCAATGTGGGCTTCATAGATAACTGGCAAACCTTCTGGAGGAAACCTGGTCTTGTTAGGAGAGACGGCATCCATCCCACTTTGGATGGAGCAGCTCTCATTTCTAGAAATATGGACAAATTTATTAAACCCCCCAAAATATGACTATCCAGAGTTGGGACCAGGAAGCAGAGTTGCAGTCTTACACGCCTCTCTGCAGCTTCTCTCCTCCTGCTACCCCCCCAAAAACCCATCTCCATAGAGACTGTGTCAGCTTCCAAACAGACAAAAAACAAACTAAAAACCAGCAACAAACAACTTAAACATAAACAATCACAAAGAAAGAACAATACAGTATCCACATCTGAACCAAAGAGTAAAACAGTGAAATGTGGATTATTAAATATTAGGTCTCTCTGCTCCAAGTCTCTGTATAATGTGTAATGAAAACAGACCAATTCTGTTTACATTATACATGCTTCCCTTAGGCAGCATCATCAGAAGGCATAGCATACATTTGACACCCAGCTCTGTCCGTGAATTCAAAATCCTGCTCCTCACATACAACATACATACATCTTAAATAATCAGGCCCCATCTTATCTTAATGACCTTGTAGTACCATATCACCCTATTAGAGCTGTCACGGCCTTTCATGTTCCAGACACCAAAAAAGTCCAAGAAAAGGCCGTGGGTGGCAACGGGAGGTTTGTTTTAGAAAGCACTTCTGACTCCATTGTTTAAAAATCATATGGCGTTTATTTCGTGGAAAATTATAAACGAAAATCAACCAAATAACTTCTTACAACTTAAAATTAAACGAAAGTTAACTTAATTTGCTTTAACAACTTCAAAAGTGGTCAAAAAAATCATTTTCTAACCCTCCCGTCGTCCCATCTGACATTTGGCAAACAAAAAACAAAACATTTACCACACCCCTCCAGGGTGCTCTTAATCCCCTGATTAATGGGAGGGTCCATGAGCTAATAAACCAATCACTTCCCAAAAACTTTTCCAAAAATTAATTACAAATTTACATAACAAAACTAGGTCAGCATATTCTTACAACTTTAAAGAAAAAACAAAAATGAATACAAATTGCGATTTATAAACATTCAACAGAAATGGCCACAACAAGAGCACTTCGCTCTCACACTGCAGGCCTACTTGTTGTTCCTAGAGTATTTAAAAGTAGAATGGGAGGCAGAGCCTTCAGTTTTCAGGCCCCTCTTCTGTGGAACCAGCTTCCAGTTTGGATTCAGGAGACAGACACTATCTCTACTTTCAAGATTAGGCTTCAAACTTTCCTTTTTGCTAAAGCATATAGTTAGGGCTGGACCAGGTGACCCTGAATTCCCCCTTAGTTATGCTGCAATAGACGTAGGCTGCCGGGGATTCCCATGATGCACTGAGTTTTTCCTTTCCAGTCACCTTTCTCACTCACTATGTGTTAACAGACCTCTCTGCATTGAATCATATCTGTTATTAACCTCTGTCTCTCTTCCACAGCATGTCTTTATCCTGTCTTCTTTCTCTCACCCCAATCAATCACAGTAGATGGCCCCGCCCCTCCCTGAGCCTGGTTCTGCTGGAGGTTTCTTCCTGTTAAAAGGGAGTTTTTCCTTCCCATTGTCGCCAAAGTGCTGCTCATAGGGGGTCATATGATTGTTGGGCTTTTCTCTGTATGTATTATTGTGGGGTCTACCTTACAATATGAAGCACCTTGAGGTGACTTTTGTTGTGATTTGGCGCTATTTAAATAAAATTGAATTGAATTGACCTGTGAGTGTTACGGGGCTCAGAGACCAATACGTGGACGTGGACCCAGATATGGATACGAGTACGGGAAGCAATGGTAAGGTTTCTCACAAGCTTTATTTGGTGACAGAAAGAAATGAAAACCCAGAGAGGTACTGCTACAACGTGTGTCAGACGTGCGGGGCTCTGTGAACAGAGGGAAAGGTTTATCAGCAGAGGCTCAGGAAGCCCGGGGTGCAGATGAGGAGACAGACTGAGTTATGGCAGGTGGAGTGGTAATGGCATGAAGAGAAGCGTGGATAGCCGGGTGAGCATCCAGCAAGGGTGTAAACAACCTCCAATCTGATTGATCTGGAGATCCAGGCAGATGGGGAAAGGTGGTGACCAGCGTCCAAGAAGTGAGCGGGCTGCAGGCAGTGGTGAATCCAGAGACCACAAGGACAGTATGGTAAGTTATCCATACTTAGTACAGCGAGTAAAGATGGCCTGTTACTAACACTAGTTAGCTGACAAACTGGCGAAGAAGAGATGTGGACACTGGTGTTAAATACTAAGTGGACTGATTCTTATACAGCACTTTTCTACTCTCCCAGAGTACTCAAAGCGCTCTGTACAACGTGCACCATTCACCGTCTCTATACTTGGTGCTTTCTGACTACATTCAGACACATTCATACTCTGATGGATGCAGCGGAGGTTAGGATACTTAGCATGCAGGGATCGAACCACCAACCTTCTGATCAGTAGGTGACCTGCTCTACCTCAACGCTGGACCCTATTAGGGTGGTGTCAGAGAGGTGGAGGTTTGTCCAAGATAAGGACGATGCTGGATAATACCGCCCACCCACTCAATGACGTGCTGGCCAGTCACAGGAGCACGTTCAGTGAGAGACTGAGATTACCCATAATGCACCACTGAACGACACAGGAAGTCATTCCTGTCTGTGGATTTCTGTACAGCTCCATCTAACGCGCAGCACACGGCGAAATTCACAGGTTAGAGTTAAATGTCAATCATATATCATTATTATAACAAAGCATTACGTTCATAAATGCCGATATGCTAAATCCCCCCCTTCATGGCCTGCTCTTAGAAACGAACTCTCCCTGTTCCGTAAATCTCTTAAGCTAATAAATAAGCCCCAAGCAATCAAATCGCATAGATTTTAGAAGAGTTTGATTTTTCTTAGCCCCTTATTTAAGTTATGTGTCTTGTTTATGGAACCTCACTTTTAGAGATTTTATGATCCCCCTTGTCTCCTTTATTTCTGTTCCTTGTTTTTCATTCTTTTTTATTGTTATTTAGTTATTTTTGTATTGGTTATTCTTCTTTTTATATTCTCATTATTATGTAGATGTGTGTGTATAGATG
Organism: Perissodus microlepis; assembly: GCF_051167445.1. NCBI lineage: Eukaryota > Metazoa > Chordata > Actinopteri > Cichliformes > Cichlidae > Perissodus > Perissodus microlepis. The sequence continues at coordinate 37,000,244 of NC_140471.1, read as the reverse complement.
TGTGCGTATGCATGTGTGTATGCATATATACATATATATATATGTCTGTCTGTGTGTATGTACGTTTACTTTCAGTTATTGTCGATTTCATTGTGGTGTACCAACTGTGGCAGTGATGTGTATTCCTCTGATTGGGAGAAAAGAAAAAGGAGGTGTGATTCTGTTCTGAATGATTCAATATGTCGCTTGTCTCTTTGAGATTGTCATTGTTATTGTTCTAAATAAAGTTCGTTTAAAAAAATAAAAATAAAAAATGTCAATCATATATATTTCACCTCTGTAATATTCTGGAGCGGTTTCTTATGTTTGTAACTGTATGATATATTATTTCAGTCTGTTGCTCTCATTGTCTTGGAGCGACTGTAAACACATCATTTCCTCATAAATGACCTGATTCTGATAACATGGGCGTCTGTGGAGACTGACGCTCTGCTGCCTCTGCTGGACACCAGAGGGCGCAGTGACAGCGCCGCTGGGCTGTAGTGTTGTTTGCCTCTGCTGTGCAGCCCTGGTCTGGTTCCTCCCCCCGCTCCTCCCCGGCTCCTCCCCGGCTCTCCGCCCTGCAGGCTGTGATCGGTCCGGCTGCTCCGCCGCTGTGTGGCAGTGGGAGCTGAGTGGGCTCGGGCTGACACTCCGGACGGCTCGTGCCTGTGACCTGAGCGGACTTGGAGGATTCAAAGCTGATCTGCGCGCACCGAGGGTCGCGGCTGCGCACGTGAACGCGCTGAATGTAAGTGTGCTGAAGTTCCGTGTTTTTATCTCTGAAAGTGTTTTTACAGCGTTAAAGTTTGGAGACACACTTTTCCTCCGAGGGCAAAGTTCAGGAAGCCCGAGGACGGACAGCTGCGGTCCGCGGGCGCAGACGCTTTCAGGCACGGCGTGTATGGAAGCCCGTTAGTGCCAACGTGCCCGCAGGTGATCCCGTGTGCACACGGTCACAGCTGCAGGATGAGCAACTGGCGTGGCAGAGTGGCACCTCTGAGCCTGTCTCTGTGCTGAAAGCTGCACTGGGAGACGAGCACGAACCCATCACCCACATCCCCCCACCATCACCCACATCCACCCCCATCCACAGTGTGTCTGACGCCCTGAGCTGCTCCACGTTCAGGTTGTTTTAGTTGGCTCAGGAGGTTCAGCATCCACTGATCAGAAGGTTGGTGGTTCGAAACCTGGCTGCCCCAGTCTGTGTGCCCGACATCGATGTGCAAGATACTGACCCTGAGTTAGTGTGCGTGAACGAGGCGTGACGAGGAGCGTGTTTTTCCTGGAGTGTTTCAGTGGACGGTCTGTCTCAGCTGAGCAGCTGTTGCTCTCAGCCCCTAAATCACGGCTGAAACGTGCGTCCGCTGCTGTGGCCCCGAAGCTTCCTCTGCACATCATCGCTGGTTCAAAACTCATTTTTATTCACTGGCCTTTGACTCAGTGGGTAACTGACACTGTTATTGTTATTTATTTATTGTATTTATTATTTCTGCTGGTCAGCCATGTGTTGTTTTTAAAGTGCTGTATAAATAAATTATGGTATGAAGCTTCAATGGCGGTCTCACTTTAGCACGCAGGTCTGGCGCTCATGAGGCCGACCGATGGCGCGTATTTGTCTGACATCACGGCGGCTTCATCTTGTTTGTTTAGAGGGTGGAGGGTCTTCCAGGAAAGCTTCAGGGAGTTTGTCTCCCCCGCCTCGGCGAGGCCTTTAAGGACTGACTGATTGTTGGAGTGAGGCGAGGCGTGACGGTAGCTCGCGCTGTGCTCAGCATGTGATTAGGCTTTGCTTACAGCGAGTTTCACACCTCAGGTGTGTCTAACGCCTCTGTTGTGTCTCTGCAGCTCGCGGCGTTCGGTTACCCAGCTGCGGTGGACGTGGACCACCTGTGGGCGGAGGATGGCCCGCTGGAAGGAAGGCGCCACCCTCCTGCTGGCTCTGCCGGTTCTGCTCAGCCTGCCAGCGGAGGCCCGAACTCACAGCCGGGGTCAAACCCAGCATGACCACGAACGCCTCCAGAACATCACACTGGCTGTCATTTTACCAGAGAACAACACCAGATACCCATGGGCGTGGCCTCGCATCGGCCCTGCCGTGGACAGGGCCGTCAGAAACATCAACGCCGACCCCACCCTCCTCCCCAACCATCACCTTGTGTACTTCTTCAAGAACAGCCAGGACAAGGATGGGATGTGCTCCGAGTCCGTCGCCCCGCTCATGGCGGTGGACCTGAAACTCGCCTACAACCCGTGGGCGTTCATCGGGCCCGGCTGCTCCTACAGCTCCTCCCCCGTCGGCCTCTTCACCACCCACTGGAGCGTCCCCATGGTGACGGCAGGCGCCCCGGCCGTGGCGTTTTCCAGCGGAACGTACCTGTCCATCACCAACACGGGGCCAACGCACAAGAAGCTTGGGCGGTTCGCGGTGCGGATCTGCGAGCATTTTGGGTGGCGGGAACAGGTGATGGTTGTCTTCAGCGACAACAAGAAGGACGACCGGCCGTGCTACTTCGCCATCGAGGGTCTGTACATGGAGCTGAGCAACATCAACATCAGCGTCGAGGAAAGCGTGTTCATGGAGGAGTCCGTGACCTACTCCCAGATCCTCTCTAAAATCCAGGATAACGGGCGAGGTGAGTCCGCGACCGGCCGCCAAATAAACGTGCTTCCTGCCAGATACGCAAACTGGTCTCTGTAGGTGACGCCCCCTTCATGACACCTGTACGTTAAGGTCATCTGAATCAAATCAGAGTTTTAACTAAAACTGAATGTGAACAAACAGGCTCGAGCAAATCAGAGAGCTGCTCACCTGGACGTGGCATTTTCGGCACGTGGCGAGCTTCGGTGGCGTGCTTTCTCTTTGATTCTCGCAACTGACGTTATGTGACGTCCACACCACGCTGTTTTCCTCGCAGCAAAAATTATCTAGAAATCAGCTTTGAAAAACCAGCAGACACCAGGTAGATCGCACCGCTCTGTCCAATCGGAAACCTTTATCTGTGCACAGCATCACCCTGCTGCTACACACAAACACACGTCGGTAGGGATGGGTATCGAAAACCGGTTCTTGTTGAGAACCGGTTCCCACTGTTTCAGTTCCTTGGAATCGTTTGCCATTTTTGCAAACGATTCCCTTATCGATTCCAGTCGCCCCGAATGACGTCACCACGTTGCGGAGCGTCATTTACCTGGCAGGAAACACGGCGCCTAAGCAGCTCAAACGCTCAAAAGTTTGGACATACTTTACGAGAACGGATGACAACAGGGCAACTTGCTATACTTGCAAAGTAGATATTTCATTTAAGGGAGGAAACACTACGAATATGCAAAAGCATTTGCTCACAAAACACGCGATGACCTGAAATGAATGTCGTGTTTTTAATTCCGCTCCGGACTCGTGAATCTCAGCCCAGCAGCAGCGGTAACGTTTGCACGTCCTCTCCCGTTAATGCGGCGGGTAAATAATCAACAACAGTGCATATTATGTTAGCGCGATCTGCCTTATTACAAACCTGCCATTACTGTGCATTTAGGTGACCATGATGAGACAGACAGAGTCTGGCTCAGATGCTGGCAGTTCTCGCTGCAGTCTGCCGGTAGCGTCTCCTTTCAGGCCAGGATAGACGAATGTCACCGAGCAGTGACTGAGTTTGTGGTCAAAGGCTTGCACCCATTTGCCACAGCAGATGATTTTCAGTAAGTGAATGTGTTTAATTGTAGGCAGGGACATTACTGGATATTCTTGTGTAATTGCTACTGAATAATTTATGTTATACTTTGTTATTGTTACAGAAGAATATTTATTTTATTATTTACAATTTTTTTCCCCGGGGACCCTGTGACACCCCATTGAAGAGCCGTAGGCTGGATCTCTTAAGATCTCACTGTTGGGTTTGTAAGGCCATGTTACTCCTAAATTTCTATCTTGTTCAAAGAGAAGATATAAAACAAAGTTCTAAGCTAATCGACCTTAGTGTTCTCCTTTTTTAAAAGAATCGATAAAGAATCGAATCGTGAAAATCTTATCAATACCCATCCCTACACGTCGGGTATTCATAACTTGTAGGGACGTCTAACTGACCGTTTACCCCAAACCGCCTTAACCCTGTCACTAAAACCACAGTGTGAGTCTCTAACATGCTTCAAACTCGCGGGGACAGGTCCCCACAAAGATATGAATACATGCTCAGAGGAACACACACACACACACACACACACACACACACACACACACACACACACACACACACACACATTGTTTCTGTGTGTGTGTGTGTGCGATCCTCTACCTCCTCCCCCTGCTCCTTCTCCCCCCCCCCCCCCTCCTCTGCAGCAGAGGCAGAAACTCGAGCTGAATCGACCGCGATGCTGTGGCAGGTTTGTCAGAGGAGCTGCAGACACACACCTGTTGTTAAGTCATTTCCTGCAGTGTGTGTGAGGACAGTCAGAGATGATCAGACCTGCGTTCAGGTTTTCTGCAGGTTTATCTACACTGCAGGTTTCGTCCTGCAGTGTAGATAAACTTACAGCAGCTGGCAGTACGGATGCTGGTGCTGAAAGTTGTGTTTCAGTAAGCTGGGTATGTGGATGATTTTACGGTTTTGACCAGATTCTCTTTAGCCTCTGAAGTCCTGCATGAAGCACAGGGCTTTTATTTTGAAAAACCGCTACAGCTTGCTGCCGCAGACCCACGTCTGGCTGTTTTTTCTTCGTGACACTCTAACCTGGGTTTCGTGTCCCAGCCGCCGTGCAGATACACCTGCAGAAGAACTCCTGCACTCGGCGCTTCGGCCCGTTCTCCAGCTGAGATCCGTGAGCGGAGATCACGGCCTCGGCCGGGCCGAGGTGCAGACGTGCAGACGAGCTGCCTCCAGGCCCTGATTTTTCAGGGTTTTAGTCATCCACAAAGCGCTCTAACCTTCCTGCGTCGCTCGCTGTCTTTGATCGTCTTTTCATCATTTCTGCTGTCAAACTACAACAGCATAGTTTCTCCAGTACAACGCGAGGACTTCGAGCGTCCGTGAAGCTGTTCGCACACAGAGCAGGAGCAGGAGGCGAGGCTGGGACTCGTGTGTGATGGATAATTCAGAGAGGCTGGGAGTTTGTGGGAGTGAAAGTCTGTCGGGTGAGCTGAGGGGGAGCACAGGACCTGAGACGTGGTGCCCTCGGCTCGGCCACAGCTTAGCGATGGAGTCATAAATCGAGCGTCCTCTATCTGCGGAGGTGTATCAGTGTGTAAACCCGCCGAGAGCTCGAACAAACAGCCACAGACAGCTTCCCTCTCCGGTTCCCACAGAGCCAGCAAACCTCCCGACAGCACATTCATTAACAGAGGTCACAACCTGCCGCCTTATAAGGCCGCCGCGGACGCCTATCAGATCTGTAGGTATTTCCTGCCAAACACACTGAGGCTAATTTTACCTTGTGTCTGCCTTTTGTCTCCTTAATCAAACACTATGAGACCGAGTGAGACAAGCTGCTCTGAGTACAGCTCAGACTCTTTATTAGGCACGGCATCAGACAGCAGCGAATCAGCCTCAGAGGAGTGTGAGCTGCAGGTGAGCTGCAGGTGAGCTGCAGGTGAGCTGCAGGTGAGGAGTTTGACTCCAGGAGCTCTGCGGTGGGAAAATCTGCCTTCTGCAGGCTACAGGGTGTCTGGAAGCTTCTGGATAATCTGTGCATTAAAACACCACGCACGTCTCCCCGTCAGCACAGCCAACAGGACGATTACACTGAAAGGCTTCACTGAGATAAAAACCCCATAAACGGCGTCCTGTGGACTCCCGGTCAGCAGCAGGCAGAATAGTCATCCAGTTAGCTCCAGTCTGGACTCCAGTTGACAAGTTGGAGACATGGGTTCAAAGTTTGCTGTGAGCGGAGGCGTCAGTCCTTTGGTGCAGATGAGCCCTGAGAGTTTGCAGAGAAGCTCCTGGGACTGAACAGCCCTCCGGCTGATTAACCTCTTGCTTCAGCTCATCAGCCCTGCCCTCATTAATAATAATAATAATAATAATGTGTATGTGTTAGTCCCCATAGGGAAATTCTTCTGCATTTAACCCATTCAGCCAGTGAAGCAGTGGGCAGCCACCAGTGCAGCACATGAGGACCAGTGTGTGGGGACGGTACCTCGCTCAGGGGTACCTCAGGGTAGCCGTTCAGTGGATTTGAAACCTCGACCTCCCGATCACGGGGCGACCACTCTACCCTCTATGCCAGTCCACCAAGGGGGCAAGCTCTTAGCTCCTCGCAGCTAACGGGCTAATAGGAGCCGAGAGTGGAACTAGTTTGTGAGTCTCACTGGAGAGCAAAGTGAACCCTAACGAGTGCTCTCAGTGTGGGCTCTTTACAGCACTCGCTGATTCCACCGCGTCACTGTTTGCTGACGCATTAGTGCTAATGGCTGCCGGCTGATAACGAGGCCAGCCAAATATGAGAGGTTTTAGGACAAAGTTTGTGTTTCCATTGTTTAAGCACCGCGTCCAACCAAAGGAGGTGTTGTATCAACAGAAAAGGCTAACTTGGTTTTCATTTTGCAGAAAAAAAGAGACTGCTAAAAATAAAAACATGAGAGGTTTTTGGACAAAGTTTGTTCTCCATTCTTTAAGCACCGTTTAAGCCAGTGGTTCCCAAACTTTTTCGCTAGGCCCCCCTTTGTTTTACAAGAAAAATGCTGCCCCCCCCCGGCGCGCACGCACAAACACATCCTCCAACCACACACGCCCATATTTTGCTCCATTGCAGTTTACTTCACACCTCAAACATTTAGTAAACAATTAAGAAAATACAAGTTAACTGCAATAAATCACAGGTAGCAATAAAATAAACGACCAACTCTTTTACGCTGCGTCCACACCTACACGGGTGTTTTTGAACACGCAGCTGTTTCGTCCACGTAAACGGCGTTTCGAATCACCGAAAACGGAGATTTTTAAAACTCCTTTTTTGCATTTACGTGTGGACGAGGAATACAGAGTTCGTCACGCAATGTCACTCAATGCCTTTTTCCACGCTGTGGCCACGTTATTGTTTACATGAGATGAATTGCAGAATGGCAGATAGAGACAAAACACTGTTAATCTGACTGTCTGCAGGTTTACACGCAGTTACTGTCCCTCCATTTACAAAGGCAGAGGCGTCACGGTGTCATTATTTTACATGCAGTTGTTTTTGTGTTTTTTTTCCTGTGTAATAATGTTCAACATTGCTATCAAATCAACAAATGCCTCTCTGTGCAAAATGGGTTTAAAAACATAAACAGCTGTGGGATGCTGTTTGTCTGTGATTTGAACCGGGGGACAAATCGTGGCAGGATCAGCCTGATGTTATTTGTGTCCCGCTGTAACTTTACTGTATAAAGAGCAAACATCTCCAACATGTCAGGAGCAGTTAGTCATTACAACAAGTGTTTGTGGACTAAAGATCAAGAATGTGGGATCCTGTTTGGGCCCCACACTTTGGGAAGCTCTGGTTTAAGCACACTGTTTCAAAAGTACCGGTTTGGCACCGGTATCGGATAAAACCTAAATGATACCCATCCCTACAGATATATCATCCATCCTGTTCAGGATACTGTATTGTTGTTCCATTGTGATTTTTCATGGCTAAGACTTTGTTTTTGCTGGTTTTTAATTGCTTCCTGGTCCCAACTCTGGATGGTCACGTTTTGGGGGTTTTAGACTGGGGACGGGACCAGAGTAGACTACAGCTCAACATAATTTTAGCAAAGTTGATTTAATATTAATTTTTCTGTACAGTCAATTTATAACATACATAGTGTGTTTATTTGTATGTGCGTGCGGTTGTTTTTGGTCAAAGTCGCTCTGAGAGAAACGTCCTACGGCGTGGAAGCTCGTCGTTACGTTGGGTGATGTCTGCAGGAAGCAGACTGAAGTGGTTCTGGCGGTTCTGGACTCCTGAAGCCACCGTTTGGTCAGAAACAAACTGCAGCTCAAACATCCTCTGACGTCATGCTCTCCGTGTGCCGTCGCCATGGTGATGAAGCAAGCAGCTCATCCTGAACAAACGTACCCACGAGGCCGTGCTTCAGCCCACTCTGCTGCTTCCTGTCCATCTGGCAGCGGTTAAAGATTAATATGGTGGAATGTCAGTAGTGAGGGGCTGGGAGGGGGCGGGGGGCAACCCGCAAATTTATTGCTTCACTTTGGATGATGTCATGGCGCCGAGCTGGAAACCGATTGCAGACGTGGAGCTGAGCGCACTGGAAAATCAGCTGATCGGCGATCAGGTCTGTGCAGGGAGGCTCGGTCTGAGCTGTCACGATGATGATGTCACGTTTGTGTTGTTTCGGCGCCGAACCACCTGCCGGCAGCCTGCCAACGGGGGTTCAGACACCAACCACCAATCTGCTGTCGTTACTGTTGTGAAGGGGCATGTTCAGACCGGTGGGTGCAGCTGCAACTCAGGTGGCTCATGTACCAATCAGAAGGCTGGTGTTCAACCCTGCACAGGTGTTCTTGAGTACGATGGGTGGTTACAGCTGGTAGGTCTGACCTCGTGTGACTTTAGACATCCGTCGTCGAGCTGTGACCTCTGTCTGTGCTCCTGATCACCTGACAGGTCACGTGATCTGCGGTCTGCTCGACTTTGGGCCGTGTGTGAACCCCGGTGGCTTTTCTTTAAACAGGAACTTCTCCACTCTGTGTGAAGTAACAGGAAGTGATCAGAGTGGACGAGCTGATGGAGGATCACCCTGTTTACACGAGAAAGTTTCAGGAACGCATTAACGGCAACAAACACAGCATGTCTTTATCCTGTCTTCCTTCTCTCACCCCAACCAATCACAGCAGATGGCCCCGCCCCTCCCTGAGCCTGGTTCTGCTGGAGGTTTCTTCCTGTTAAAAGGGAGTTTTTCCTTCCCACTGTCACCAAAGTGCTGCTCATAGGGGGTCATATGATGGTTGGGTTTTTCTCTGCATGTACTATTGTGGGGTCTACGTTACAATATGAAGCACTTTGAGGTGACTGTTGTTGTGATTTGGTGCTGTATAAATAAAGTGAAAACCTTCAGCCGAACATAACTCAGAGGAACGCTCTGGAGCTTTTCCTGAGCGTCTCAGCTTCAGCCTGGTTTAAACGCCAACGACACGGCGACCTTATTGGATCTGATTTTATGAAGGTTCACATTCGGATGGAGCTGCTACCGGAGGGCCCAGTGCAGAACGGAATGTGCACGGGAATTCTGGGACAGCTGGAAGAGTTGCAGGGATCCTCTGACTGTGACCATCGCTTGCTTGGTCGCCCCAAAGCTTCCAAGTTTGCTCGTCAGTACAGAAATAAAAAGCTCAAAAAGGATTCGGGACGATTTGGTATGTGTGACACTGACAGCAGGAGCCTGCAGAGCACCTCTAGAGTAAAAGAGCTGCAGGACCCACACCGGGCACACGTGCACATATTAGGCCTGAGACCGAATGTGGACGTGGAGGTCGTGCAGAGGTGAACGCTTGTGTCTGTCTGCATCTGCAGCCTGGATTTCTGCTTCGCATGTCCTGAAAGAGGAAGCAGCAGAAACCTGACACAGGAGGAGCGCGGCCCTCTGACCTCAAAGGAAACCGGTGCCAGTACGAGAAGCTGGATGAGGCTCTGACTCCATCGTTTCCTCAGAGTGAAGCTTCCTTTTCCTGCGTGTGAGGTCACGCTCAGATGCAGACGGCGAGCTGGTGAAGCGGCGGCAGCTTGGCCTGCGCTCTGCTACTGAGTAAACGGAGACGTCAGCTCTGACTGCCTGCAGTGCTCTGAGCTGACCGCAGCACAGTGAAGCCATCAGGAAAGATTTAAAATGGCAGCGTCATCTCTGAGCGGAGGGTCAGGATACCGCACGCATCAGCAGGATGGCGAGCTTAGAGCGCTCGTTAACCTGATGTGTTCCTTCAGTTAGGAAAAACCCGAGGCTGTGGTTATTTAATGCAGCCACTGTGTCGGCGGGCAGATACAAACACATCTACCTTACATCACGTCCTCCTGACCCAGACAGGAAAGGACGGAGCGCCGTTTCTGTGGAAACCCACGAAGACTCGCCCCGACAGCTGGCAGGAGCAGCTGGAGTCACAAACATTTCTCTGAGTGCACTCGTTTTTCCCCGTCTCTGTCAAAACACAAAGCTGCCCTTCAGACAGCGTCGTTAAGCTCCTCCTCGTTAGAGGGGGTGGAGCGTGAAACCTGGTGAGTTTTCTTCTCTGAAGCAGAGACGGTTGGACTCCTGCAGATGTGGATTGTTTCCTGGTCAATTTGGGTTCATCACGCGGTGCTTTATGTTTGATGTGGACGCTGATTGGCTCGGTCACCTGAGTAGTCTCTGCCACTCAGAAGGAGAGTTAAGACTTTGTGTTATTAAGTATTCTAACATGAAGATTTTATGCAACCAGTTCGAACACAGCTTCTTATTTCATGTTTTTTCTTTATTTTTACGACATTTTCACATCGTAGATACAAACTGAAGACATCTAATATACGAAGCAAGATATGTGGAATATGTAGCAAAGAAAAAAATATAAATAACTAAATCTGTTTTATATTTTAGATTCCTGTAAGTAGCCTCCTGACATGGTTTCACCTCACAGGTGGGCCTGTCAGGGTTCATTTGTGGAGTTTCTTGCCTTCTTAATGACGTTGGGACCATCAGTTGTGTTGGGCAGAAGCCAGGTTGGTGCACAGCTGACAGGCCTATTTGACAACTGTTAGAATTCATTATGGCAACAACCAATCAGCTAAGAGAAACAACAGTCCATCATTACTTTAAGAACTGAAGGGCAGTCAGTCTGGAAAATTGCTAAAACTTTGAATGTGTCCCCAAATTCCATCAAGCGCTACGATGAAACTGTCTCACATGAGGACACCCCAGGACAGGAAGACCCAGAGTCCCCTCTGCTGCTGAGGGTAAACTCATCCAAGCCACCAGCCTCAGTCTCAGTGCTGCAGAAACACACCTGCTGATGGTCCATTAATCAGCATCAGCAGCACCTGGCTGCTGCTGACTATGGAAGCAGTAAGGAAGCACTTATTGGCTGTATCCCAATTCAGGGTCTGCAGCCTTAATGGTCCACAAGGGCCGCGTACTCAAAGACCGCTAAGGCCGGAAGTGCGAGGCTTGTGAAATGGGCGGTCTGGCCTCGGTCGCGCTGCCCAGGTTGCCTAGCAACCATGACGCTAACAGCTGGAAACGCTTCATACAGCTTTGTTTGACAGAAATGAAGGAGAACATCTTTTGTTCATTTGTTTGTTTCTACATGAGCTTTGATTTGATAAGTATCTGAGGCTGAGACCACAGGACTGTGAAACCTGATTGTTGGGCTTCATTTCTGTATTGAACTGTCATTTAAGATTAGCTAGTAAATAGTACCAGTCAGTGGTTGCTGGAGTACTTTTCTATGCTGTGGTGTGCTGGGGGAGCAGCACAGCAAAGAGGGACTCATCCAGGCTGGAGAAACTAATCAGGAAGGCTGGCTCTGTGGTCAGCATGAAGCTGGACACTCTGGTGACAGTGGCAGAGAAGAGGACCTTAAAGAAACTGATGGACATTATGAACAATGCCGGGCATCCTCTGCACACGGTCGTAAACAATCAGAGGAGCCTATTCAGCGACAGGCTGCTTCTCCCAAAGTCAAAAACCAACAGACTTAAAAACTCCTTTGTCCCACACGCCATCAGACTGTTTAACTCCTCACTGGAGGGGAGAGGGAGGGGAGACAGGGGGACAAGGGAGGGCGGGAACAACTGAGCTGTAGGTGCTTTTCTACACTGTGCAATATTTGCAATATTTGTTTTTGTTTTGTCTTTTTTTTCTTATATTCGACTGTGCAATAATCACTGTGCAATATACTCACTCAAATGAGCAATCCTATTTATCCATATTGTATATTCTGTATCTATATATGTGTATATGTGTATATATGGTGTATTTATGCTTATATCCTTACTCTCATTCCCCTTAATGTATCTGTAACATGCAACTTCTTTCGGTGCTTTGCTACTGGAAACTGAATTTCCCGGAGGAACCCACCCGAGGGATTAATAAAGTTTCATCTAATCTAATCTAATCTAAATAACAATTAGTTAATGTTGTTCATGAGACTAAAGTCACCTCACTGTGGTAATGTAAATATAATATGGCCAATATTAAAGTTATAATTTCAATCATTATTAGTTATTACAGCAGTGAATGACTGAGCTTCAGTAAAGATTCAAGCTGCATTTATTTATATTTCCTGTCACCTTAAATCTTCACTCAAAGACAGGTTCCTGTGACACTGTATGTATAACTGTGGTATATATATGAGAGACAAATATTGTTCTTTTAATATGTTGGCATTACTAAATTTGTCTCAGTGCTGACTTTAAATATCCATGAAATCATCAGATTCTCTGTAAGATTAAGGTCGACTATCTAACGGCGCATATTTAAAGGCTTTAAAACCAAGTTAGTACAAACGTCACTAATGTCACATGACTGTGCCGACATGTGGCCAACAGGAATGTTTTCATGTTCTTCGTTATTAAACATTTGCACATCAATAAGTGACATAATATTCAGTACTTACTTAAAGTTTACTCTTCGGCTGCCCCTCATCCGCCGTGTTTTCTGGCAAAATTATCCACACCCACCGTCGCGCTATGCATTCTGGGATATGTTGGGCCACGAAGTCTACACCGCCACGTCCTTAAAATTCAGGGAAATGAAGGACGCATTTGAGGGCCGCATTTGGAGCAGCCTTTGAATTGGGACAGCCTTCGTCGCGCCGCTGTGATGTAATCGGCCTTAAAATGCGGCCTTTAAGGCTGCAGACCCTGAATCGGGACACGGCCGTTGTTCCACAGAACTGCAGAAAGTCTTTCTGACGTTACAGAGGGATGGATGGGTGGATGCTTTTATTTTGAATGCTGATTTACCTCACTTCCAGCTGATCCCTCTGCAGCACTGAACAGCTCTCCTTTCACACAGGAAATGATTAATTTAGTTATTTATTCAGTCATTGCTGAGCAGGAACGACCTTTAACCCTGTGTGGGTGCGAGCATGTGTGTCTGTGTGTGTGTGTGTGTGTGTGTGCGAGTCTGTGTGTGTGTCTGTGTGCGAGTCTGTGTGTGTGTGTGTGTCTGTGTGCGAGTCTGTGTGTGTGTGTGTGTGTTATTGTCCTCTACCTGCAATAAAAATGCTGAACTAAAAATATCCCTGCACCTCCATCTCTGATGTGTAGATGTTCAAGAAAAGCTTTTCTTCCATGCATATTAATGCTACACACACACACACACACACACACACACACACACACACACAGACTCGCACACAGACACACACACACACACACACACAGACTCGCACACAGACACACACACACAGACACACACAGACTCGCACACAGACACACACAGACACACACACACAGACACACAGACACACACAGACACACACACACACACAGACACACACACAGACAGACACACAGACACACACACAGACACACACACACACACACACACAGACACACAGACACACACACAGACACACACAGACTCGCACACAGACACACACAGACACACACACACAGACACACAGACACACACAGACACAGACACACACACAGACACAGACACAGACACACAGACACACACAGACTCGCAGACAGACACACACACACAGACACACACAGGTATTGGGTTTCTCTGAGCTGGGCCTCTGAAAGCTTTCAGCTGCGTGCTTTCGTGCTTTCAGGGTCACTTCCTGCTCAGAGGTTATTACAGTCTGAAGCAAAGGGGGAGGGTCGAGGAATGTCGTCATGCCGCTGGAGACTTCCTGTGGCTCCAGCATCCACGCTCCTGGAAAAGCCATGAATTAGAGAAAAGAACACGAACAGTCAGTTTCTCCACAGCGATGTGTTCACCGTGAGCAGGCAGCTTCCTCTGCACATGCTCAGAGCTGACCTGCTGACACCACTGGGTGACGGTGTGGGTCTGAGAGTGGTCATGATCACGATGGGGGACGGGGCATTATTAATTTTACACATGAAAGTGGAACTGGTTATGTTTCTGTTACAGCCCACTAAATGTGATGTAGGCGTGAATGCAGGGCTGGGGTCACTGAGGCCCCGCGGTGGATGAGGTCCGCCCTGAATTCCTGAAGGCTCTGGATGTTGTAATGCTGTCCTTGTTGACACGCCTCTACAATGTTGCGTGGAGATCAGGGACGGTACCTCTGGATTGGCAGACCAGGGTGGTGGTTCCCATCTTTAAGAAAGGGGGACCGGAGGGTGTGTTCCAACTATCAGGGGATCACACTCCTCCGCCTCCCTGGGAACGTCTATGCCAGGGTGCTGGAAAGGAGAGTCCTTCTCTTACTTGAACCTCAGATACAGGACGAACAACATGGTTTTCGTCCTGTCGTGGAACACTGGACCAGCACGTACCCTCTCAAGGATACTGGAGGGTGCACAGGAGTTTGCCCAACCAGTCTACACGTGTTTTGTGGACTTGGAGAAGGCACTTGACCGTGTCCCTCGGGGTGTTTTGTGGGAGGTTCTTCAGGAGTATGTGGTGTCTGGCTCACTTCTACGGGCCATTTGACCCTTACACAACCTGCCCTTTGTCACCGATTCTGTTTGTAGCCAAGTGGTGGAAGGCTTTCACATCGGTGCTCTCAGAATCTCATCGGGAGAAGTTAGCAGGAGATCGACAGACGGATTGGTGCGGCGGCTGCAGTGATGCGGAAGCTCTCAATTTACCGGTTGATCTACGTCCCTACCCTCACCTATGGTCACGAGCTGTGGGTAGTGACCGAAAGAACGAGATTGCAGACACAAGCTGTGGAAATGGGCTTCCTCCGAGGGGTGGCTGGTCTCTCCCTTAGAGATAGGGTGAGGAGTTTGGCCATCTGGGAGGGGCTCAGAGTAGAGCCGCTGCTCCTCCACATTGAACTGAGCCAGTTGAGGTGGTTCGGGCATCTGACAAGGATGCCTCCTGGGTGAGGTGTTCCGGGCTTGTCCCACTGGGAGGAGGCCCCGGGGCAGACTCAGGACACGCTGGAGGAATTATATCTCTCAGCTGGACTGGGAACGCCTTGGTGTCCCCCCAGACAAGCTGGAGGAGGTGGCTGGGGAGAGGGAGGGCTGGAGCCTGCTGCCCCCGCAACCCGGTCCCAGATAAGCAGAAGAAGATGGATGGATGGCGTGAATGCATACCTCACACAGAGCCATACCCCGGGTCATGGTAACGAACCCGCCTGAGCCCAGGGTCAGGAGCTCTGACGCCCATCGTGGTTTGATAAACCTTCAGCTCCACCTGAGCCACCATCCTCAGGACCTCACAGAGGTTCTCACAAACACACCTGCAGCGTCCTCCTACCTACCTGCTCCCTCATGTTACAGCTGCTGCTCGTTGTGAACGCGGCTCATTGCTGACATGGACTGACAGGAAACCCCACTGTGTGCATTCCACACTTTTTATTAGAAATAAAAGTTGTTACATGCTTACATTTACACAAAATGGCAGAAATCTATCATGAAGATATTTTTCACCAAGAATGTAAACCTTGTTTTTCATGATTTATTGGGGTTAATAACACTCACCTTCATTCCATTTCCAGAGTGTAACAATCAACCACTTGTGCTGAAATCTACAAAATCTGCTCTGACACAATCAAAGGTGTCCGTTGCTACTGACAAGAAAGAAAGCTGTTTTGATGCTATGGACTGAGGCACATTTTAATTGGGTGAGGGGTGGGGCTATGTTATACATTCATTTTTACAATTTATATATTTAATGTTAAATGTAGCTTATGTACATTATTTTAGGGTGTCACATGCCACCCCATGCCACCACAGTAGCTCCGCCCCTGAGTCTAAGGAGTGTCGTTGCGACTTCATTGGTCAGCGTGTTTGTTGACCTTAGCCAAAAAAATCCGTGTGAAACTCTGCACTCAAGTTTCAAGTTACAAGTACGAATTTCGACCCTACTTTTCTTCCTTTCAGCTGATTGGTCAATGTCATGTCAATCACAAATGTAACTATCCAATCAGAGAACAGATGGGTTTGGCTGTCAGAGGGGCGCTTTTTTGGCTAAGTCCACACACAAATCTTTTTACACATACAAATCCTGATTTACAAGTACAAAATATTTATGACCACAATTTGAGCCCGTGTGCGTGTGTGTGTGCAGCTACTAGGAGGCTGACTGTCCAATCAGACTGCATTTTCCCTGCAGAGGTGAAACCTCATTGACTCACACTGAGGCAGGAAGGAAAGAAAACAATCAGATGTGTTTGTCTGTCAGCGTGGACATTAGAGCAGGTGTGGAGCAGGTGAGCTCAGCCATGAAGGCAGAGGGGGGCGACCCACAGGTCTGTGCTGCGCCGTGGGCTGACTCTGATCTTCATCTGTGACTCTTCCCTGCCCCCTCTCCCCTCTTCTCCTTCACGGTCTCACTGAACTCTGTCACACACACTCACACACACACACTCTCTGACTTCACTCACTGGCCTGCACCAGTTACCAGTCACTTTGTGGAGCATTGGACTGCCATTATCTCATAAAGACTTTGTTGTTAATTTGCACTATTTGCTTATTTGCACTACTCTGCCTGGTTTACACTCAATGTCATTTATCCTTACTTGAATATTGTATATTGTATATTGCATAGCTTTCTTGTTATACGTAAAATTGTATTGTATTTATTTAAATTTTTATTTTTAATTATTTTATTTGCATTTTTTAATCACTCTCTTATATTTAAATGTTCATTTGCTATTTCACCTAGGGTTTGAGAGTAACGAAATTTCTATTCTCTGTATGTCCTGTACATGTGGCAGAATTGACAAATAAAGTTGACTTGACTTGACTTGACTTCCTCTCTCTCCTCCTCAGTGGTCTTCGTCTGCTGTTCTCCTGACGTCTTCAGGAAGTTGATGGTTGAGTTCAGGCGGGAAAATCTCACTCACGAGCAGTACGTCTTTTTCTATCTCGACGTGTTCGCCGACAGCCTGAAATCTGAACACCGCCAGCCGTGGCGCCGCGGGGACCATGAGGACGCTATTGCCAAGGAAGCCTTCCAGGTATGGCATCAGTATCCAGGAGGAGGTTGGTCAAAGAAACCAGACTCTCCTGACTGCAGCTGACTCCACATGAACCTCACTGCCTCATACATCATACGTGATACATGACACGCTCTACTTTCAAGATTAGGCTTCAAACTTTCCTTTTTGCTAAAGCATATAGTTAGGGCTGGACCAGGTGACCCTGAATCCTCCCTTAGTTATGCTGCAATAGACGTAGGCTGCCGGGGATTCCCATGATGCACTGGGTGTTTCTTCTTCACTCACTAGTTAATAGAGTTAATAGACCTCTCTGCATTGAGTCATACTTGTTATTAATCTCTTTTTATTTCATGTTTTTCTTTATTTTTACTACATTTTTACATCGTAGATACAAACTGAAGACATTAAATATACGAAGCAAGATATGTGGAATATGTAGCAAAGAAAAAAAAGATAAATAACTAAATATTAGGGGTGCAACGATACTCGTATTGATATTGAGCTCTCCTTGCAACATGGCAAATTGAACCTCCCCCACCCTCATTCAGATCTGGCCTTTGGAACCATTTTGGTCTTCATGTGACGTATGACCCTGAAGGTAAGCGCGTCATGGACTAAAGTAAAACAGTATGTTGGATGTGCCACGTAATGCTCAATTACATGGTGGGAACTACTGCGTTAGCGCAGTTAGCTCGTTAACGTGTTGACGCCGTCCAGCCCGGAGATTTGCCGTGTTGTGGCGTTAACGTCATTTCAGATTAACGCTGACAGCACTAGTGGGAACACAACGAATATGACTGCACATTTACTCCGACATCATCCTCGTGCAAAGACAAGTGGAAGCAGACAAAAACAACAAGCACCATGCTACAAACTTTACCCGAGTCATTTAGACAGCCGTTAGCACAGGATTCTCCTTATGGGGACCTGATATGTTTAATATGCTGCTGAGAATATAGCCCAGAAGAAGCGTATAGTATAGCTTTTATTTTGGAAAGAGACATTTCTCTGTAATAAACTCTCTTTTCCAAAGATGAGGGATTTCTCCATCAGACAGATTTATTTTTTTATTACTTTGTTGTTTCAGCAACATTAAATTTAAAAACTGTACTTTTGAGTTAAAATATATATTTATAATTTTAATAAATGACAAATTAAAAAGGCATGAACATTTTTTTTGAACCGTGAATTTTGTGTATCGTTGCACCCCTACCAAATATGTTTTATACACTGCGTTCCAAATTATTATGCAAATTGTATTTAAGTGTCATAAAGATTAAATAA
>NC_140471.1:36916942-36976942 GCF_051167445.1 Perissodus microlepis | reverse complement strand
CATCATTGCTGGAGGCTTTTATGACGGCCTGATGCTCTACGCTCACGCTTTGAACGAGTCCATGTTGGCGTCCAACGAGCGTCCGAACGGGAAGGACGTGACCCCGAGGATGTGGAACCGAACCTTCCCCGGTCAGTGCTCGCCGTTCGTCTCCTTTAAAGCTGAGGCTTACTGTTTCCACCTTTGTGACGGAGGCTGTTTGGTGCGACTGTGCAGCAGAGCTGTTCTGCAGGTGTGTGTGTGGGGGGGGGGCGTGGTGTTCTGTGAGTGACGGGTGGGGTTGGGTGAGTAAAGCTCGGTTGGGGGGATTGAAATGATGATGGTTTGGTGTAGGACTGGGCGATATGACCCAAAATTCACATCTTGATATTCTTTAGCTGGATGGTGATGTAAGATATAGATCTCCATATTTTTAAAGTCAAAGTAAGAACAAAGAGAGTTCTCAGTCACAGCTGTGTCCCAGATCTCACACAGGCACTCTCATTAACATGCAGCGCAGATGTACAAGAACAAATTACTCAGAAATAAGTTATGAGC
The DNA here is from genome assembly GCF_051167445.1 of Perissodus microlepis. Classification (NCBI taxonomy): domain Eukaryota; kingdom Metazoa; phylum Chordata; class Actinopteri; order Cichliformes; family Cichlidae; genus Perissodus; species Perissodus microlepis. The sequence goes on along the minus strand of NC_140471.1, from coordinate 36,976,405 downwards.
ACTCATTAAACAATAATGCTCCATAAATAAAAGAAAACAATGTTGTTTTTGTGCATAACAAAGAGCTCAGAACTGTGCAGTCAAAATGTGAACTAACAGACGCTGAGCATAATCACAAAGATTTCACAGCTGCTCTGTTCTTAAGTTCTGCTGCGTGACCGACAGCCTGGAGTTTGACATCCGCTTCGTGTCTCTGAACAGGTGCCGTCTGTGGTCCTTATACGCACACAGTACGGTAACATTACGCTGAAGCACAGCACGTATCACTCCGCGAGGCTCCTCGGCAGCTGTAACGCTCCAACAATCCATCCAGCAGTGCGGCTCCGTAGCTCAGCAAAGTCCAAAACACTTTGTGACAGATTGCTGAGCGCCGTGTACCGCAGAAAATCAGTTCGCGGTCATCAAGCACAACCAGAATTCATACATAAGGCGCGCTGTCGATTTTTGAGAAAATGAAAGGATTTTAGGCGTCAACACGTTCGCGCGGTTAGCTCGTTAACGCGTCCAGCCCCACGCACGGGGCGATCCGCGGCAACTCGTTAATAGAGATTTGCAGTTATGGCGTCAACGTCACGCTGACAGCACTAAAATAGTCTCCAAATGTTTTCTTTTTACCGAGCAGCTCCTCTTTGGTAGCTGCCGTGTCCGTCCTGTCGTTGCCTGCAGGTGAAGCGACGGGGGAGGGCGTTGGTCATCCCAACGTCGCACACTGGAAGGTGGTCGAGCTCAGCCGGCGATTTAGGTGACCGAGGTTCAGGGACATCACTGACACGTCTGCTGGCCCCTGCCTGTGATGGGGTCTCGCCCTGTTTCCTGTTCCTCTGCAGCAGCGCCGTAGGTGCTTCAGAGAAAGTGCTGATCCCAGCGCTGAGTGACGGCGTCAGAGCTCAGCCGTGATGAATGAGACGCACAGACCTCGAAAACACACAAACCGCACGGCTAACAGAGGGTCACGCAAACACGGCGAGGCTCGATCAGACGCCCTTTGACAGGTCGGACCCGTTTACCCGCCTGCCGTTTGCTGTGCTTGTCGGGACCATTTGAAGGGCCTGAGGTCAAAGGTCATCAGGGGTCATCAGTGAAAGAAACGGCTGTAGGAAAGGACACGCTCAGTCTCATTCCTACAGAGTTGCCGTGGTTTCAGGGTCCGCTGGTCCGCTGATCAACGCAAACGCTTCATAACTCACTGCTGAGCCGCCGGCGGCTCTAAGATGTTTTTCACGTCGTGCGCTCATCGTTTCGATCTGTGCAAGAATCGCCCAGCACATCGCCGTCGCTGTGGCGAAGAGTGGTGGGGGTATCTCAGCCTGGTCTCATCCTGCTGCAGCCAGAGCTGCAGACCAGCGTGTGAACCGGACCGCCACAGGAAGGAGGAGGCCAGGTGCATTACTTACCTGCAGAAGGGCCGGCTTGCAGAGGAAGTGTGAGAGGACAGGTGACGTCCTCCCTCTCCCCGTCTGCGGTGCACGCCATCCTGCAGGAACACGGCAACGAGCGAGCTGACTCCACAGAGCTCATCGGCTCAGCTTCTGTGGGATGTTCTGGAAAAACCATCACAGCATCCCAGTGACCGTCAGAGGTCTGAGGGGTCTCTGCGGGTCAGGTGGAAGGCGTGAAAGGCTTCAGGGCTGTGATGTCAGAGACGCTGGTCGTGACTGAAGCTGAGAGCTTCGTATACGACCGCGAGTCATGTGATGACGGAGACGTGAACGGCTTGCAGTCTCCCGTCCACATCACAATGTTTCGATGAACATCAGCGTCCCTGCTGAGATGGAGGAGGAGAGTGACCTTTGACCTTTGTGACATGTCTAAAGTGCCAAACAGCAGCCGGGTGGTTGCAGTTAGAAACACTCGTCCGACAGGTGAGACCCAAGCAGACGTGGGCTGGTGCCGCCCCGCCAGGTGTTGCGGTGCAGGTAAAGGTGTGCAGACAGCAGTGTTTCCTCAGGATCAGAAGCCAGCGCTGCTCCGGGGGAGTCGCTGATATTCAAGAGGCTTTGTGAGCGCTCCTCCCTCTGATTTTTCTCCTGTTACTGAAACGCTCTGACCTCCTCGCCTCGCTGTCAGCCAGCCCTGGACATCTCCTAAAAATATCTTGGAAATCGAATCATGTGAAACCAGAGTCCTGCTTTCAGCCTGTCCTCCACCCGCCTGCCTCTCCTCTGCTCCGTCCTGTCCACATCCATCACGGCAAGGCCTCGTTAGCGTCACCGTGTCTGCGCTCACGCAGACGAGACCGCTTCAGCCGACGAGCCTCCGTTTATGCACTCGTGCCTTAAAGGTGTTCTCGTAAAAGCATCAAAGGTGATTTACGGTGTTGAGCACAAAGTGTTGGTCATGTGACAGATCTGCAGAAACATTTGAAACTGTTCACACCCTCAATTTATTACAACAGCCAATCAGAGAGAGTCTACTGAAGAGATGGCGAGCTGGGGAAATGGTCCGGCCCAGACTGTCAGCTGTTCCTAAAAAGGGCCGTCACCCACCCGACTGAAAGGATGGAGATTTGATTTGTGGATGCTGCGATCGTGTCCTGACTGGAAAAAGCAGATTGTGGATCGTTGAACGCTCTCTGGCAGACGTTATCGCGTTTCCCTGCGAATAAACGGTGAAGCAGACTTCCTGTGGTGTGAAATATGACTCCTGCTAGGAGGGGGCTGGTCTCCTCCTTCCCTGAGCTGAACCTCCCCCTCTGTTTCCAGGACAGCTGTCACTGAACCCGGTCTGCACGCACTCTTTATTTGAAATAAAGCGTTTATGAGCGCAGACACCTGCAGGGCCACCACGCCGGACCCTCGTCTATGTGTCGTCTACTGCGGGCAGCTGGTGGTGAGCTTTCATGCCTCCTGTGTGATGAACCTGTTTACCTGTTTGAGGAGTGCAGTGTCCTAATGAGATCTGTCAGTCTTCCTAATCTCTGATTTATAAGCCGTGAGATGAGGTGATGTGGTTACCAAGCAACAGCTTTCAGCTTCCAGGTCCAAAAACAGATGTGAACCTGCAGTATGTCAGAGACAGACCCCACATCCAGCTGTCAGGTCGCCAGAGGAACACGAACACGTAAACACACGACTGCACAAAGGCCGAGCTCGGCGCCAAAACATGACGCACTCACAGGGGGGCGGGGCCATGACACATCCATCCAGCCTTCCAAACATAGGGTAGACCCTACAATAATACATACAGAGAAAAGCCCAGCAATCATATGACCCCCTATGAGCAGCACTTTGGCGACAGTGGGAAGGAAAAACTCCCTTTTAACAGGAAGAAACCTCCAGCAGAACCAGGCTCGGGGAGGGGCAGGGCCATCTGCTGTGATTGGTTGGGGTGAGAGAAGGAAGACAGGATAAAGACATGCTGTGGAAGAGAGACAGAGATTAATAACAGATATGATTCAATGCAGAGAGGTCTGTTAACACATAGTGAGTGAAGAAGAAACACCCAGTGCATCATGGGAATCCCCGGCAGCCTACGTCTATTGCAGCATAACTAAGGGAGGATTCAGGGTCACCTGGTCCAGCCCTAACTATATGCTTTAGCAAAAAGGAAAGTTTGAAGCCTAATCTTGAAAGTAGAGATAGTGTCTGTCTCCTGAATCCAAACTGAAGCTGGTTCCACAGAAGAGGGGCCTGAAAACTGAAGGCTCTGCCTCCCATTCTACTTTTAAATACTCTAGGAACAACAAGTAGGCCTGCAGAGCGAGAGCGAAGTGCTCTGATAGGGTGATACATTTATGTTATCTGGCTTCATGGATAGATAACTCTTGGTGTCATCTGCGTAGCATATCCATCCATACATCCAGTATGGATGGATATGCTACAGTAATTTGCCATATCCATTAAATGAAATATATATATATATGAAATATAAAGAACAATATATCAAATACGTTTCAAGGTCTTCTTGAAAAATGGCCGTCAGCCCACTTTCACACCATTTCTTCCACACATTGAAATCTGACGGAGTGCTTGAACGTGAATATCTCGAAAGCTAAAAAAGATCAAATTCAGGGACTTTTGACAACAACTCCAGCTGCTCTCCAGAGTCCGTATTCAAACACACACGAGTGACAGATGGTGGTTTTTTACATTCTGAGTCACATAAATTAAGAAAACTACATTTTTATTCAAATTTCATGGTAGAAGAGCAAAATCTGACAAACTGTGCCACAAAACAAACAATCAGGAGATGATCCGATTTGAATTTTAATGTTCGATTGTTTAATTGTTTAACGTCTTTTACAGTGTGAAGTTTTTATTAGTGAACTGAACCTTTTCAGATTTGAACTCGACAAAAGTCTTTGAGATGTTAATGTTCAAACATCGTCTCAACTTTCACAGTGAAAACGTGTCCGTGTCTGCAGATTCACAGCGTCCTGCACTCTAGACGCTGTCTCCATGACGCAGGTTTCTCTGCATCTGCAGCTTCAGAGTCTTTGATTCGTTTGCAGCGATAGTTGTTTCTTCCAGCTTCCTGTCTGCGTGACTCTGCCTTCTCTCTCCTCCACACAGCAGATTATCTACCCCTGTGCACATTCATGCTTAACGGGAGGTTACAGACCACAGCGCTCCGCAGGATGATCCGTGATCAGGCAGAATGAGCGTTACAAGAGACGGAAAAGCTGTGAATGAGACAGAAAGAAAGGGAGGGTGGCTAATAAGATCTCATCAGAGATAATCTCCATGACAAACAGGACACGAGAGGAAGGAGGCAGGCCGGCTGTGAAGACCGTGAATCGGAGTGAGAAGATCAGATTACAGCTTCCTCTCTGCTGTTTCCGCTCCATTAACTAATGGACGAACACGTCGCAGCACGTTTGAACGATCGGGAATATTACAGCAGGTCTGCAGCAGATTTAATGCAGCAGCTCGCTGAGACGGCTCTCGGGAGGAAACAGCTGGGGTCAAATTTCAGGACACAGTTTATTCAGGAAAAGTTTCTAAACCTGATCTGGAAAATTCTGGATGATCCCCGAGATGGAAAGTTTGTGACGCTGAGGACATACCGCCTCGTCCTCTGTCATTCCTGCAGATGAGCACAACGCTCAGTCTGTTTGCACAACCCACTGTCATTGTTGCACTGTGTGTGTCTGTATGCTTCTGCTCTGTCTAGGGTTTTTTGCACACTTGCGCTTTGTGTTGATTGTCATATGTAGCACCGTGGTCTCGGAGGGACTGCGTACGGTCCCACTGCACATGGTTGAAATGACAGTAAAGCCTCTTGACTTGATGAGGCAGTGCACTGAGGCTCTGATAATCAGCAGAGACCCTGAGGTCACAGGCCAACCCGCTGCTGCTGCTGCTGGAGAAATGTCTAATTAACCCACCCGTTCAGCTGATGCTGAACGGGTGAAAAGGTTAGAACAACCCAGCAGCAGTTGTAGCTCTTGGGTTGGATTGGAGTACTGAACTGCCACGTTACCCTGGGATCCAGTCCAGGTACCCAGTTCAGCTTCACAGGTGAGATTAACCTGTCTGACACCCAGTGGACCAGGATTCACAGATGTTTCCAAAAGGCTGAGGAGGAGAATCGTCCATCCAGCTGCTAACGGGCTTCCTTTTCTTATTTTAAAAACCAGCCCCAAAAACATGTCGGTCAATGACAGCTGTGAGACGTGTAGCTGTCGGCGTGCTGCAGAGGATGTTGTTCGGATGCCCAATGATCTGGTTTCTCTCAGTCAGCCACACTGAGACCAGCGCGTGAACAAGGGCTTGTTTAGGCCACCAGTGTTGTAGGACTCCATGTTTCACTTTAGTGAACACCAGAGATGGGCAGTAACGCGTTACATGTAACGCGTTACTGTAATCCGATTACTTTTTTCAGGTAACGAGTAAAGTAAGGGATTACTATTGCAAAAACGGTAATTAGATTACCGTTACTTTCCCGTAGGAACGCTGCGTTACTGCGTTACTAAAACCGTGATTTTTTTTGCGAGAATGTCTCATGACAGTGACGTAAGCGAGTGCGACGTTCGTAACAACAGCTGTGTGCAGATCAACAATGGATCATATATCGAGTGCGGAGAGAGTATGAGCGTGCAGCGTTTAAAGCGTGGAAGTACTGACCTTACTTTGAGTTTGATTCCATAAAAAGTGACAAAAACATCAGCGTCCGTTGTGCGTGGGAAGAAAACTTCTTTTTACAGCGAAAAAAACCCTAAACTTTCGAGCAAGCACCGAGTAGCTACGACGTAATGGGAAACTCACAGAGAAACTGCCGTATCCTTCCACTGACCGCTGCGGCACACCTGCACCAGGGTAAACCTCCGCCTGCCCCACTCCTGCTTTACAGGTGAAAATAGAGCAAAAGGGCTGCTAGTCTTTGACTTTATTTATTTTCTGCTGTGTTTTACTTGCATCTATTTGAAAGACTGAGTGTAAACACAAAAAATATTTTGCTTTATAAGCTGGAATGTGCAAAAATAGGTTTAAATGTTAAACTAATTTCTTCCAGTCAGTGAATGTTGCATATAATTAAATTTTTGCTTGATGCATAAAGTTAAAAGATTAAAACTAATAAAACAAGTTTTAAAAAGAGACTTTTCCATTTGATTACATTTTGTATGATGGATTATGTAGAAAAAGTAGAATTGGGCTGAAAGATCTATCGCTTTATCACCTATTCAGGTTGTAAATCTAGTAACAAAGTAATTAATTACTTTTCAAAATAAGTAATCAGTAAAGTAACGGGATTACTTTTTTGGGGGAGTAATCGGTAATTAGTTACTGATTACTTTTTTCAAGTAACTTGACCAACACTGGTGAACACAGCTGGCTGATGTGAAGGTGGGTCACTGTAAGGTGGGACCTTCCAGTTTGCTGGCCGGACGGATTTATTGGAAGGCTACAGAAGAGGAGCTGAATGAGAGAGAAGAGTTCCTGAGGTGGGAGGTAGACAGGCTCACCGGGAAACAGTAATGTTGGTGCACTGGCTGTTGGTGTCAGACTGGATAAACCTCCATGGACGGGAACAGTAACAGCTGTGAAAGTGCAGCTTTAATCTGCTTTGATGTCATGGAGACGGTGTTTCATCAGGATGCAAAGAACGAGGCCGGAGCGCACGCTCAGCTGTCCGCACGATCCCAAAAAGCTGCAAAGAAGTCGGTTTGGGTGCTGGAGATCACATGTTCCAGCAGAAACTATTCACAGCCTCACACGTGAAACCAGCGTTCACCCTGATGCCCTGTGTTGTGTGTCGATTAGCTCGGCCGCTTCCAGGAACTCCAGCCAGCAAATCCTGGATTGGAACGCTCGAACTCGAGATGCCAAGACTCCAGGCTGGATAAGCACTCCAGTGCTGAGCCTTGGGACAGGTGGTCCAGGTTTATGATGGTGTCTCGCACTCACGCCATTCAGTCACATCAGAATCATAGAAAACGTCAACACTGATCAGAGAGGTCCATGTCCAACGTTACAGCCACGTTTCCCGCTCTAGTCAGCGCTGAAGACGCCGTCTTAGGAAGCACAGACACGTGAAGTGATGTACCCGGGGTTTGGGAACGTCAGCCACATACAGCGATGAAATACTGGAACGTATTTCAACTGTGAGTTGTGAAGCAGGGACGGGTTCAGACTCTGATCGTTTATCAGCACGTATCCATGTATAAGACAAAGCTGACACTGAGACTCCATCAGAGGTGTGAGCATCACAGCAGACGTCTTTGTGTCAAAGTAACTGAGGATAAAACATGAAGCAGGTTTTCCTGTTCTGGCTTTTTATAGCAGAGAAGCTTCAAAATCTTCTGCAGTCGATCAAAAACTGAAGCAAACCGTGAATCAACGCGTGAAGCTGATGCTGCTGAAGTGAAGCAGAGTCACAGAGGTTCGATCACAGCTGAGCAATCACTGAAGTCTAAATGTCTTCAGTTTGAACAGAGATGAGGCTTTGCTGTCAGAGGCCGACAGCAGCGAGCGCAGCAGCAGAGCGTGATCAGCAGGAGACGGAGATTTGATGGTAAACTGGTGTCTGAGTGCACCGAGGGAGAGACAGCTGTGCAGGAAGTAAAACAGCCAAAGTCAGAGAGAAGTCATGACGACGTTTCTCAAACGTGAAGTTTGAGCTTCTTTCTGCTTCAGTCAGTTTTTGTCAGAGAGACGAAACCTGCAGAATCTGAGTGTTTCAGCCCCGACGGCGCGTCTGTGGACGATCCACGCTCTGTGGACGATTCACGCTCTGTGGACGATCCACGCTCTGTGGACGATTCACGCTCTGTGGACGATCCACGCTCTGTGGACGATCCACGCTCTGTGTTTCTGCTCTCATCTCCTGGTTGAGCTGATTCTGGAGTTTCTGATAAATTACATTTATATTTAAATCCAGGATTTAATGAATCGAGATCGCTTTATTCAGACCAAAATCGATTTGAATCAGGAAATAGATTTTTAAAAGCCAGCCCTGGTGTGGACGTGGATACGATGAAGGATAACATGACACCGCAGTCGGCTCTGTGAACATTTAAGACTTGTTCGATACACTAAAACACAGATTTCTCTGAAGAGGTCAGGAACAAATGTCCATACAAAGCAAACCTGCGTGGAAGATGCCTCCACCCACCCATTCATCCTCACGAGTGTCAGCATGATGCAGCATTCAGATATCTGTCCCACCATCCTCTGCCTGTTTCCTTTCACACCTTCAAGCCCTAAATGAATGAACATTTTCCTTGATTGCTGTTTCAGTCATTACGGAGTCATTACATGCTCTTATCCTGCTTGCTTCTTTTCTCCAGTGCCAGTTTTCACTGGTGAATACTGTCCCTTCACCTCCACAGTCACTGACTGTCTCAGGCAGTGGTTCAGTTCTGTCAAATGAACTGGAAGTTGGTAAAGAGACAAAACGTTGTTGTGCGTCTGAGTGTGGAGCGCCTGAGAGCTCGGGAACAGGAAACATGCTGAAGGACATGCTGCCTGTGGGTTTAAGCCTTTTTCATTGCACACAGAGATCCTGTGTTTCAGTGTTAAAAGCTTCATTGCTCCAGTTCAGGGCGAGCACTTCAGACGTGTCTACTCACGTTACTTTCAGCTGGAGCCATAAATGTCTAAAGAGGCTAAAAACGAAGGCAGCTTCTGAAAGTTAAAACGTTTAAAGTTCAAGACTTTAAAAGTTCTTCTTTAAGCTTGTCTACCAGGATGTGGATGACTGTCCCAGAGGTTTCCGATCACACCAACCTACCAACAAGAACACGACTCGCCTTAGTGCGGTGCGTCCTGAGAGCGCCACCTTTAGCTTTCACCACTCTCTTTCTGTTGTAGAGTTGTCATAGAAACACAGAGCCATGTTTGAGCGCCGCCTGCTCAGACTGACCATACAGCTGCAGCTTTGGTTCAGAGGTGGACTTTGGTGTGAGACTGGAGCTGGTTGGACTGGATGTTGTTTGTTGGCCTGACTTGGTCTGGGACTGAATGTTGATTGGTTAGATCATTGTTTATAATTGGACGTGGTTAATAGATATTGTTGGACATTGTTTATGAGGTATTGGCTTGTAGTTGGACTCTGTGCTGTGTTACGATTGTCTCGGACAGTTTTGTGGCTGGTTTTTGACTGGCTGGTCACTGTTGTTGGTTTTGGCTGATGTTGGACTGGTTTAGTACTTCATACAGGGTTGGATTGTTTTGGAGCGATTTTGGGATTTTACTGGGATTACACACTGACTGTAATCCCAGTAAAAGCCGGTCAAGCAGTTTTCTTATAGTTCACAGGTGAAAGCAGAAGTCCTGGATTCAGATGAGTCATTTACTATCCCATGATCTCGTAAAGACTAACCTTCACTCGTCTTCGTTGGCCCTTCACACACACATGCACACGCAGACACGCTAAGCAAGCACACAGCGATTCCTGGAAAGTAAGGCATGACCTCCCAGGAACACGTAAACTTACTGGGGTCAGTGTTAACAGCTGCAGGCGTGACTCATGTTGTGAGGACATAGATGTGTTTACATGGTCACATTCTGCGGTCCTGAGTTCCTCGTGGGGACAAACTCGTAAATCATTACATATTAAAGTCACGGGGAGGTTAGGGTTGGTCGAGCTGAAGTTAATGTTAGATCGGATTTCCAGGAAGAAGACATGACTGTGTGTGTGTGCATGTGTGTGTGGTCCACATATATTTATGATTTTTTAATAAGCTGACATTAAAACAGCAGGAAAGCTCGCTGTCCAATCAGCACGTCTCTCTAAATGTCATCCTTGGACCGCCGCTCGCCCTCCGTGGACCCGCGCCTCGTTGTTACGTGACAGCCAATCACTTAGTCCATGTTTTTATTGTCTCGTTGTATCTACGCTGTAGCATTACTTTTATTTTCTCAGCATTACTTTATTATGGCTTATTATTTATCGATCGCTTGTACTGATCTGAGTGTGCTCTGTTAAACAATCTCAGGGGCTGCACGGCCCAGTTTAAGATAAAGAAGGATTATTTTGAACCGTAATCATGCAAAGCTGCTCACGATGGGTGTCCTTAGCTGAATGTATCCATGAATGTGCTGTTCATGTTTTTGAGTTTTATTGGTTCTGTTTGTTTGAAATATTTCTTTGTTCTTTCCTCCTGAAAGCATCAGAAATCAAAACTTTGTCTTTTGAAGTCAGCAGATAAGAACACAAGAGACCGAAACCCTGAAAGGACCCATAAAAACTCTGTGGACAATAAAAGGATCCAATAATGATTTAAAGCAGCACTTTTATAAAACAGCACCATAAAGCACGTCTCACTGCGATGAATCCTTATCTTTAGATCAGAGTCTGGCTCATCGCTGGACGATCCTGTCGCCTGTTTCTAAGTAACACATGAAAACATCATTCTTCCAGAGCCTGAAGGTCGGAGGAAGATCGTGGTTCCAGGAAATGGCATGAGAGCTCGCGACCTCCACGCCATCATCAGCCCACAGCCTGACCTCTGCACTCCACCACCACGCGTTTGTTCGCTCTGAGCTCCAAACGCTCAAGTGCTGAAGGGAGGGCGGGGTTACACCCAGGGTTTACGGGCATGTGATTGATGAGCGCCATCGTTTCCCTGCGTGGCTTTTGCACATACAGGAGCTAAGGTGTGGGTGTGACAGCTGTTGTGGCTTTAACCCTGTGAGTTCAAAGGTCGGGGTCATGACCCCCGAACCCGCTCCATGGCTTCTCAGTCTGGTGTAAATTTAAAAACAAATGGTAGTTGGTGTTTCTCAGCTTCTGTGATAGTGTTCACGTCTGAGTGTGGGTCCCCTCCGCCCCGGCGTCCCGGAGTATCAGCCGAGACGTCATGGAGACGATGGAGAGCCTCACAGTCGTGCTGAGTGTGTGTCATTTACCTCTGTTTTAATCCCTTTGATCTGTTGCTTCCTCCATGCTCGACCTCTACAACCAATCAGCTCCCTCCTAAACTCTAATGGCTTTGTTTCTATGGCGATGGTTCATCTGGGTGGTTAGCGCCACTCAGCCCCTCTTCAGCGTGCACACTCACTCTCCTCCTGCTGATTGTCTGTAATTAACATCTCCTGTCTGTGTGACTGTTTTCATGCACGACCTCCTCTCTCCTCAGTCTTTGCTTCCTGTTGTGTTTCCTGCTGTCACGTGTTGGATTTTGGGGGACAGATCGTTCTTATGAACTCATCCACCTCTGCGCTCTGTTCTCCAGCTGAACATCGATAACCTCACCAGTGTTAATAAGACCGTTTTATCAGGTAACCTGTACCTGCCTGTTGGGCCGTCCTGCTGCCAGCTGTGGCGGTTCTGGAAGCTGAAACCTGAGAAGTTTGAAACGTCTGTAAAGTCCAATTATTAACATCAATAAAAATAATAATGATAATAACATATATGTTACTCAGTGCTGTCGTCTGCACACGGAGGCCTGCTGCTCGAGCTTTCTCTGTTTGTCGGTCATCTCTGCAGCTGTCGGGCGTTTCATTTGGATCTTTGACTTTTATGTTTTTCCCTCCTGCAGCTGGGACCCGTTCAGGTTGTTAGAGTGTGGTTTCAGTGAGGTTCTGGTCTGTTCCACTTCGCTTTCATCTGTTCCTCTGTCAGTTTAGACTCCTAGCACAAAAAAACAGAACCTTCACTGACGGACGAGCTTCTTCCTGTCCATCAGTTGTTAACTTAATTGATTCCACGCCTGGTTTTGCTTTTTTCTTCATCACTAACAGCCCAGGAAAAGCAGCTGAAGAGAGAAGCCTATCAGGGGGTTGGACATATTTGTAGTTTTTAGTCTGTAGTTTGTAGTTAGTGTCAGATTTATGCTTAAAAGATGAAAGTTTTCATGAAGGATGAATTGAGTGTTTGTTGATGACGGCTGCTCAGAGGCTGGTTAACAAACAATGATGATGGTGATGGTGTTGGTTGTTATGAAGGTGATGGTGTTGGTGGTGATGAAGGTGATGGTGTTGGTTGTTATGAAGGTGATGGTGTTGGTGGTGATGAAGGTGATGGTGTTGGTGGTGATGAAGGTGATGGTTTTGGTGGTGTTGATGGTGGTGAAATAGAATTCCCTTAGGCGGTGCAGCAGGTGGATGGTGGTGTGAGATGCACTCAGGTTTATTAGGAGGAAATGATGTGAATTATGTGAAACTCATGAAGTCGTTCTTCCATCGTTTCACCGCGAACAGCTTTAACCTTCAGACAAGGAGACGCTTCACCTGTGTACCTGTGTGCTTCTCCTCAGGTGTGACAGGGCTGCTCCACCTGGATGAGAGCGGGGACCGAGAGACCGACTTTGCTCTGTGGGACATCGTAGACACCAACAGCACCACCTTCCAGGTGAACACACTAAACACAGACACAACAGAAACGTGCTGGTTGTGTCCTCACAGGCTCCGACTCAGCGCTCAGCGTTTTTGTGACCTTTGAAAACATAAACTAGAGTAACGAATGTTAGAACGTCTGCGCGAATCCAGGGACGTTAACCACACCTCCTCCTCCTCGCAGATCGCTATGGTGTACAGCACCACTGAGGAGCATCTGACCGCCATACCTGGAACACACCTGTACTGGCTGGGCGGAGCCCCTCCCCCTGATTTTCCTGTCTGCGGCTTCAAGAACGACAACCAAGTCTGCCTCGCAAGTCAGTATGCCAAAGATCAGTCTGAGGTCAAAGTTCATATGGACTGGTTCTTATGAGCACTCAAAGCACCTCATTCACACACACATGTAAGTGCTTCCTATCTAGCATTCACACACACATGTAAGTGCTTCCTATCTAGCATTCACACACACATGTAAGTGCTTCCTATCTAGCATTCACACACACATGTAAGTGCTTCCTATCTAGCATTCACACACACATGTAACTGCTTCCTATCTAGCATTCACACACACATGTAAGTGCTTCCTATCTAGCATTCACACACACATGTAAGTGCTTCCTATCTAGCATTCACACTCTGATGGATACATCAAGAATGGGATCGAACCAACAACCTTCACGATTAGTAGGTGACCTGTGCTACCAGCTGAGCTACAGCCCAGATCAGGAAGAACTCGTTTTAAAAATGTGTGGTCCTGATGGTCCTGATGGACCTGTTGGTCCTCATGGTACTGAAGGTCCTCATGGTCCTGTTAGTCCTCATGGTCCTGATGATCCTGATGGTCCTCATGGTCTTGATTGTTCTGATGGTCCTCGTGGTCCTGATGGTCCTCGTGGTCCTGAAGGTCCTCGTGGTCTTGATGGTTCTGATGGTCCTCATGGTCCTCGTGGTACTGAAGGTCCTCATGGTCCTGTTAGTCCTCATGGTCCTGATGATCCTGATGATCCTGATGGTCCTCATGGTCTTGATTGTTCTGATGGTCCTCATGGTCCTGATGGTCCTCGTGGTCTTGATGGTTCTGATGGTCCTCGTGGTCCTCATGGTCCTGAAGGTCCTCATGGTCTTGATGGTTCTGATGGTCCTCGTGGTCCTGATGGCCCTCATGGTCCTGAAGGTCCTCATGGCCTTGATGGTTCTGATGGTCCTCGTGGTCCTGAAGGTCTTCATGGTCTTGATGGTTCTGATGGTCCTCGTGGTCCTAATGGTTCAGATGGTCCTCGTGGTCCTCATGGTCCTCATGGTCCTCGTGGTCCTGATGGCCCTCATGGTCCTGAAGGTCTTCATGGTCTTGATGGTTCTGATGGTCCTCGTGATCCTAATGGTTCAGATGGTCCTCGTGGTCCTGATGGCCCTCATGGTCCTGAAGGTCTTCATGGTCTTGATGGTTCTGATGGTCCTCGTGGTCCTAATGGTTCAGATGGTCCTCGTGGTCCTCATGGTCCTGAAGGTCCTCGTGGTCATGATGGTTCTGATGGTCCTTGTGGTCCTCATGGTCCTAATGGTCCTCATGGTTCTGGTTCTGAATCGTGAGATCACATAGTGTGTCTGTGGGTTAATAACAGTCTTCTCCTCCTCTCTCTGTCAGAGACCATCACCATCTACCAGATGGTCTCCATCGTGGTCGTCTTCTTCTTCATCTTGATCCTGACCATCGCCATCTTCATCTACAGGTGAGAGCTGCTGCAGTTCCACCACCTGGTCATGTGAGGGCAGTAGCATGTGGAGAGATCGTGCTACATCACCACACGATCAAGTTCTTTGGTGCACTCAGAGAAGAATGATTTAGAATGAGTTGGTACTACTGAGCGTGTGCGAACTGTAATTAGACAGACTGTGTCTGACCGTCTTTGAGCTTCACCTGGAGGAAGATGAAGGTGAGTCACTGAGGAAGAGTGTTTGTGCTGCAGGAGGATGAAGCTGGAGAAGGAGCTGGTAGCTCAGCTCTGGAGGATCTCCTGGGACGACATCCAGATGAGCGACCTGAACAAGGTGCTGCGGAGCGGCAGCAAGCTCACACTGTCACTGGTAAGTGCGCGCACACTCCCACGCAGTGACGCTGATTAAAGGTTTGAGGTGTACGTAAGGCTTCTGATGACAGGCGTTCTAATCAAAGGTAGATGTAAATAAAGATGTGCGTCGAGCTCAGGTCGCCGTTACGTTTTAGACTAAACTGTGGAACAGAAAATAACGAGGCCTGAAATCAGCTCCGAGGAAACTCCCAGAATTCTTCTCGCTGTCTGTAAATCCGACAGATGCCTTCACAGTGAAAACACACTCCCACGAGCAGTTTATTAGGAACACCTGCACCATCTTTGATGTTGGAAAGGTGACGAGATGGGAAAGGTGAGGGCGGCACATTACTGGATGAGAGTCCAGGCTGTACCTAATATTCTGCTCTAGAGACGTGTCAGTGACACATGAATATTAGGAACAGCTCCAGGAAGCAGATGAGTTTGCACACGTGTTCCTAATAAAGTGCCGAGTGAGCGTACACGTGCGGTGTTTTTACACGATCATTATCGTCACCATGGTAATCCTTGGTGTGACGAGGATGATGAAGATGATGAAGGTCACACTGACTCTGAGCGTGTGTTTGTTTCCAGAGAGGCTCAAACTACGGCTCCCTGATGACCGGAGACGGGAATCTGCAGATCTTTGCAAAGACCGGATACCACAAGGTGAGTGTGTCCTCGCCCCCCTCACCCTCCTCACCCTCCTCATCTTCCTCACCCTCCTCAACCTCCTCACCCTCCTCACCCTCCTCAGCCTCCTCATCTTCCTCACCCTCCTCAGCCTCCTCACCCCCCTCACCCTCCTCAGCCTCCTCATCTTCCTCACCCTCCTCAACCTCCTCACCCTCCTCACCCTCCTCAGCCTCCTCACCCCCCTCACCCTCCTCATCTTCCTCACCCTCCTCAACCTCCTCACCCTCCTCACCCTCCTCATCTTCCTCAACCTCCTCAGCCTCCTCACCCTCCTCAGCCTCCTCACCCCCCTCAGCCTCCTCATCTTCCTCACCCTCCTCATCTTCCTCACCCTCCTCAGCCTCCTCATCTTCCTCAACCTCCTCACCCCCCTCACCCTCCTCATCTTCCTCAACCTCCTCACCCTCATCTTCCTCAACCTCCTCACCCTCCTCATCTTCCTCAACCTCCTCAGCCTCCTCACCCCCCTCACCCTTCTCATCTTCCTCAACCTCCTCACCCTCCTCAGCCTCCTCAGCCTCCTCATCTTCCTCAACCTCCTCACCCCCCTCACCCTCCTCATCTTCCTCAACCTCCTCACCCTCATCTTCCTCAACCTCCTCACCCTCCTCATCTTCCTCAACCTCCTCAGCCTCCTCACCCCCCTCACCCTTCTCATCTTCCTCAACCTCCTCACCCTCCTCAGCCTCCTCATCTTCCTCAACCTCCTCACCCCCCTCACCCTCCTCATCTTCCTCAACCTCCTCACCCCCCTCACCCTCCTCATCTTCCTCAACCTCCTCACCCTCCTCAGCCTCCTCACCCCCCTCACCCTCCTCACCCTCCTCAGCCTCCTCATCTTCCTCAACCTCCTCACCCCCCTCACCCTCCTCATCTTCCTCAACCTCCTCACCCTCCTCACCCTCCTCACCCCCCTCACCCTCCTCACCTTCCTCAACCTCCTCACCCCCCTCACCCTCCTCATCTTCCTCAACCTCCTCACCCTCCTCAGCCTCCTCATCTTCCTCAACCTCCTCACCCTCCTCAGCCTCCTCACCCCCCTCGCGTTCCTCACCCTCCTCATCTTCCTCACCCTCCTCACCCCCCTCATCCTCCTCATCTTCCTCACCCTCCTCAGCCTCCTCACCCCCCTCACCCTCCTCAGCCTCCTCACCCCCCTCACCCTCCTCAGCCTCCTCACCCTCCTCATCTTCCTCACCCCCCTCACCCTCCTCAGCCTCCTCACCCTCCTCATCTTCCTCAACCTCCTCACGCTCCTCACCCCCCTCACGTTCCTCACCCTCCTCATCTTCCTCAACCTCCTCACCCTCCTCATCTTCCTCAGCCTCCTCACCCTCCTTAGCCTCCTCATCCTCCTCACCCTCCTCATCTTCCTCACCCTCCTCATCTTCCTCAGCCTCCTCACCCTCCTTAGCCTCCTCATCCTCCTCACCCTCCTCATCCTCTTCGCCCTCCTCACCCCCCTCGCCCTCCTCACCCTCCTCATCCTCACCCTCCATCATCTCATCAAGTTCAGCATTTCAGGAATTTAAAAAAAATTCACATATAGAAAAATATTTTCACCAGAAGGAAAGAAAATGAAATCTTTGTTTGGGGATTGTAGTGTGTGATCGGCGTAGAGGGGAGGAGTTAATCAGCCGTGCTCTGCCGTTCAGCGTGGACTCACCAGGGGGAGGGTCAGTGACCTCCTGCTCCCAGTCCGATAAAAAGGGGAGGCTGCATCAGGAGGACGAACAGCACAAAACTGCGGTGCTGCAGAACAATATGTGGGTGGTGCAGGACGTGGGTGGGAACAGAGACCCGTGAAGTGGGTGGAGATGAGTGTCAGGGCTGCAGGGGTGAAAGAAAGGTTTGAAGATGGCGGCGAGAGCTGCTGCGAGGGATGGTTGGAGACGGTGGAGCCCGAGGTGGCGGTGTTCAGGTGTGCAGACCCTGCTGGGCCCTCTCACCTTCATGACCCGCTGCAGGACCAACACGTGAAAGGGCGGGCCTTGTCCAAGTGCATCATGGGACTGTGATGTCCTGCTGTTTCATATTCAAACACTCTTACAGACTCTGCAGAGCGGCGTTGATTTCAACAGTGAGCACCCCCCGCCATGGCGGCAGTGCAGCTGTAGGAGGAGCCAGTGGTGATGCATGGGCTGATAAGGATTCAGGTGGGAACACCTGGAGCTTAGTTTAATGCTGCTGAATGGAAATAACTGAGCTGTAGTCTGCTCCGAGGAAGCCGCCCTCCTCCTCCAATCAGCCGAGTGCTGTTTTCACCGCACTCATCAGTCACCACTTTGAAAGGTCAGAGGTCGTTGATTATTTCTTCAGGTCTTAATGATGCCGCAGGTGGAAAAGCTCGTTATGAAGACAGGAGCCCTCCAATCACAGAGTTGCTAGTCTGCATCAGTATTTTATCCTGATTTGTTCTAGAACCACATAAACCAGATCAGAGATACCGATCTGAGGTCCAGGAGGGGGCGATGCCTCTGAAGCCTGATTGGACAGAAGTCTATGCGGCGATGATCCTCCATGTTCTATCCTGATGGGTTTCTGGTCTCGGTCGCTGTTTCAGGTCTGACTGAAGAAAACAGGAAGTTCATGTTGGAGCAGAAGCAGAAAGCAGGGCGAGGGCTGCCTGTGATCGATAAGAGCGCAGACGCTCTCAGAGTGTCAGTCAGATCACATATGTGTCATGGTAACATGGCGTGCTGAGACACAGGATCAGACAAAGAAGGATTATTTCTGACAAAGATCATGTAAAGCTGCTCTAACAGTGTCCAAGAAGGAAAAAGAGCTGGAAATGAGCAGAACACCTTCACATTTGTCATCATTGCGATTAATGAGCAGGATCGCAGATCAGAAAGGTTCTCTGAAGAGAACCGGTTTACGAACCAGAGCTGAGCAAAAGCATCAGCTGTGTTAGCAGCGCAGCATGCAGCTCCTCCCGTGTCAGGTTAGCTAAACGGCTAACGAGGACGATGAGAACAGGAGAAAGCGACGAGAATGAAGTGAGGCGTCTGCATCATGTCACGTGTCACTGAAGGTCGCTGTTGTTGACTTTTGGTATGTTGCTCTTTGTTTTCTTCCAGGGGAACATCGTGGCCATCAAATACATCAACAAGAAACGCATCGAGCTCAACAGGAAGGTGCTGTTTGAGCTCAAACACG
The DNA here is from genome assembly GCF_051167445.1 of Perissodus microlepis. Lineage (NCBI taxonomy): Eukaryota > Metazoa > Chordata > Actinopteri > Cichliformes > Cichlidae > Perissodus > Perissodus microlepis. The sequence goes on along the minus strand of NC_140471.1, from coordinate 36,957,759 downwards.
TGAGTGTCTGACACGTCACACGTGACCATTAGCACCGGCTAAGCTAACAGCTCAGAGTGGCTAAGCGAACAGGAATATTTACTGTCTGCTTCCTGTTCAGCACCAGGCTCACCAGTACAGTACAGCAGCCAGCATGAGCTGCTCCCAGCAGGGTCAGGGCAGCTACAGTGGGGCCTTCGTCATCCAAACATCCATTCATTTATTTTTCCTCGCCCAGTTCAGGGTAAACACGGGTCGGTCATTTTAATCCATACACTGCACACATTCAAGAAAATGTAATATTCAGCTAATTAAAAACAGACGATGTGAAATCTGTGTCACACGTTCTCAGGCCACACGTGGTTCCACGGTCAACTTCCTGTTATTCTTCTCCAGACTTGGGCTTCTGGATTTACATCACTGATGTAACGACCTGAACGATGTTCGGGTCAGGGTAATTCTAGGCTTCATGGTCTGGACCTGGTCTGAGGAGGTCTGATGGGCAACGCTGTGAAATGTCCCTTTAGTCCAGGGGTCTCAAACTCGTGGCCCGGGGGCCACTTGCGGCCCACGTCAGCCCTACTTGTATGTTGATGTGAAGAAATCTAAAGCAGTTTGGCTTTTCTGTCAGAGAGGGTTTGTTTGTTGTTGCGTGAAATGTTAAAATAATTTCTCAAAATGATTGAATATGAAACCAACATGAGCAGAGAGCACAAACGTGAGGCTGTGTCAGCTCGGTGGCAGTCACACTGACGTCTGCACTTTATTTTGTTACATATGAACACAGCAGCAGCGCTGCCACGTGTTGGACGCACAGAGAGGACTTCCTGAACACTAAAGTGGCCGTCCAATGAGACGACAGCAGTGGCAAACAGTGACGTTTGAGACTCCAGCTTTAGTCTGTTTCCACAGTGGGCGTCGCCGAGGGCGGAGTCATGCTCCCCGTGTTTTCCTGTGAATTCAGCCTTTGAATGTTTCCGTCTGTGCAGATGAGAGACGTCCAGAACGAACACCTGACCAGGTTCATTGGAGCGTGCATCGACCCCCCCAACTGCTGCATCGTCACAGAGTACTGCTCCAGAGGCAGTCTGCAGGTACGGCTTTAAGGGTGGGGGTCAGGGTGACGGCGTCACGGCTGGTGCTGAGGAGATCTCGCCAAGGTCACCGCTGACAGGTTATTGGTTGTTTGTGTGTTCAGGACATCTTGGAGAACGACAGCATCACTCTGGACTGGATGTTTAAATATTCCCTCATTAACGACATCGTAAAGGTACGTTTCCATTTCCCGCAGAGTCTCTGCTTCATTAAGTTTCTGCTTCCTGGACTGAAGCTCGTTAACGGCAGTTTCAGTGGAAACGATGCGATGCATGTGGGACTCATTAAAGTGAAAGTACGAGGAGGAAGCGAGCAGGTTAACGAGGACAGAGGAGTCAAAGTTAGAGAGCTTTGGGGTCCCTGGTGTCTGATTGGATGATGGCAGGACTCAAAGTGAAGACAACAGTAATAAGTTACCTCCAGGTGGTGTTACCTGTGATAACAAACATGTGTTGTCAGTGCTGTCCTCCTCTCTGTGTCTGCAGGGCATGCTTTTCCTCCACAACAGCGTCATCTTCTCCCACGGTAAACTCAAGTCCTCCAACTGCGTCGTGGATAACCGCTTCGTCCTGAAGATCACCGACTACGGTTTGTCCAGCTTTCGGTCTGAGAGTGACACAGCTAGCGACGCTCACGCCTACTACGCCCGTGAGTTGCAGCTCTCTGCCGTTAATCTGCTTTTCCTGAAGTCAGACAGCGATGTTAGCAGCACGCTCCTCTCAAACTCTTTAATGTTAAACATGAAGAAGTTCCCCGAAAGGTTTCGATGTTAAGCTCAGGTCCTGAGGTCTCTGTTTGTGCCGCCCTGCAGAGAAGCTGTGGATGGCTCCAGAGCTGCTCAGGATGGAGTGTCCTCCTCCTCAGGGAACCCAGAAAGGAGACGTCTACAGCTTCGGCATCATCCTCCAGGAGGTGGCGCTTCGACGAGGAGCCTTCTACCTGGAGGGAGACCCGCTCAGCCCTAAAGGTAGGTAGCTCTGAGGTTCCTGCTGCAGGTGTGCAGCTTTAAAGGCTGATGGTGCACGTGCACACCTGTAGGTGTGCGTGTCGGGTCATGTGATCGGCGTCGACCTGGTTTCAGATTAAGCCGTGATCCTGCTGGGATGAATCAGAGCAGAGAAGAAGAGGCTGAGCAAACAGCACGTCCACGCTGGTTCCTCAGCCGCCTCTCGCTCACGGGTAATTTCTGCGTTCGCTCTCCAAACCACAGAAAGCGCTTCACGCTGGACGCTGAGCTCTGCTGCTGCACGCTCGCAGAGCAGCTGGGGAGCAGAAGCTGTTTACCTGCTCTCTGCTCAGGTGCGTGCTCCGGCAGCGGCAAGCCTCATCACCGCTAATGACCTGGCCTCTGATTTATTCGCACGGAGCACACTGGACGTTCCCGTCTCTGCGTTTCCGTTCATTAGGACTCGGCGTCTGTGTAGCCGGTCGCCTCCGTCGCTCAGGTACGACCCGCTGTCGCCATGGGAACCTGCGTCATGCTGACGGGGTTGCTAACAGCAGAAGTCTGAAAAGGATTTTATGTTATTTATAAAGAAGTCAAATAAAGTGTGTTATCTCGACCACCTGGTTGACACCATAAACCGTCGCTGGGATCATCGTCGGCTGTTCTGACGCTGTTTGTCTCGTACGGACGCTCGTGGTCACTTGTTTTACTGCACAGTCTGCTTTCAGTCACAAATCAAATCCATGTTTAACACCAGTTAAATGTGTTACTTTAAAGTTGCGTTAAACAGGATGGTGCTCAACACATTTCATGAGACATGTTTTTAACTCTGCTGACATTTTTACAGAGACTGTGCTGCTCATCCTCGAGCGGCTCGAGGCTCCGAGCAGAGGATAACGTGTGCACCAACGCCAGCGCTCCACCTGAAATCACCAACGAGCTGGTAGTTTAAGGTTCACTGCGCTGAATGTGCTGAACTGTTTCTGTGCAGAGATCGTGGACCGCGTGATTCTGGGGGAGTGGCCCTGCCTGAGGCCGACCATCGACTCGCAGAGTGACCGCCCCGAGCTGGGTCAGCTGATGGAGCGCTGCTGGGCCGAAGAGCCGACGGAGAGACCCGAGTTCAACCAGATCCGAGTGCTGCTGCGCAAACAGAACAAGTAAGACCTGAAACCGCGAGCAGAGCGGACAGCGGGCAGTTTCAGGGTGGTGCATCAGTGACATCCTGTGGCCACACAGGGAACAACACCCAAAACTGCATTTGTGTGTTTACAGAGTGAAACATCTCCATCTGAAAGGCCTGGATGGCCTCTAACTTTCTGCTCCTTAATTCACATCAAACTGAGGTTATTGTACTCGGCCCTGAAAATCTTAGAAATATGGTATCTAAGCAGATTCTTACTCTGGATGGCATTACCTTGGCCTCCAGTAACACTGTGAGGAACCTTGGAGTCATTTTTGACCAGGACATGTCCTTCAACGCACATATTAAACAAATATGTAAGACTGCTTTCTTCCATTTGTGCAACATCTCTAAAATTAGAAATATCCTGTCTCAGAGTGACGCTGAAAAACTAGTTCATGCATTTATTACTTCCAGGCTGGACGACTGTAATTCATTATTATCAGGAAGTCCTAAAAACTCCCTGAAAAGCCTTCAGTTAATCCAAAATGCTGCAGCAAGAGTCCTGACAGGGACTAGAAAGAGAGAGCAGATTTCTCCTGTTTTGGCTTCCCTTCATTGGCTTCCTGTTAAATCCAGAATTCAAAATCCTGCTCCTCACATACAAGGTCTTAAATAATCAGGCCCCATCTTATCTTAATGACCTTGTAGTACCATATCACCCTATTAGAGCACTTCGCTCTCGCTCTGCAGGCCTACTTGTTGTTCCTAGAGTATTTAAAAGTAGAATGGGAGGCAGAGCCTTCAGTTTTCCGGCCCCTCTTCTGTGGAACCAGCTTCCAGTTTGGATTCAGGAGACAGAAACTATCTCTACTTTCAAGATTAGGCTTCAAACTTTCCTTTTTGCTAAAGCATATAGTTAGGGCTGGACCAGGTGACCCTGAATCCTCCCTTAGTTATGCTGCAATAGACGTAGGCTGCCGGGGGATTCCCATGATGCATTGAGTTTTTCCTTTCCAGTCACCTTTCTCACTCACTGTGTGTTAATAGACCTCTCTGCATTGAATCATATCTGTTATTAATCTCTGTCTCTCTTCCACAGCATGTCTTTATCCTGTCTTCCTTCTCTCTCCCCAACCAATCACAGTAGATGGCCCCGCCCCTCCCTGAGCCTGGTTCTGCTGGAGGTTTCTTCCTGTTAAAAGGGAGTTTTTCCTTCCCACTGTCGCCAAAGTGCTTGTTCATAGGGGGTCATATGATTGCTGGGTTTTTCTCTGTATGTATTATTGCAGGGTCGACCTCACAGTATAAATCGCCTCAATGCGTCTGTTGTTGTGATTTGGCGCTGTGTAAATAAAACTGAGCTGATATTAAAGTGGACATGAGCCCACGCTTGGTGTTTGCCCACCCAGAACACCATGTGTGTGTTTTCAGGGAGTCACGGACCAACATCCTGGACAACCTACTGTCCCGGATGGAGCAGTACGCCAACAACCTGGAGGAGCTGGTGGAGGAGCGAACGCAGGCGTACCACGAGGAGAAACGCAAGGCCGAAGCCCTGCTGTACCAGATACTACCACAGTCAGTACTGCAATTACTGCACACAGTGCGGCTCTACAGTAAACATACCCTCCTCCTCCTCAGGTGCACCTTTGGACATCTTCCTCACAGCTGGGTTCTGAGCATGTGCAGTTGTGCGTGTGATGTATGGGCCGCTCATCTATGGCGTTATTTTTGTGCATCTATTCTGAGCGCACGTAAAAAAGAATGTTTGCAAGTACAAATGTTGCAGCAAACTCATCGCTGCATGCAGGAAATGTGTTTCAGTGTTTGCTAATGTCCATAAACACACAGTAACAGCCGCTCTGTGTGCTCACAGACGTCTGCAGACCTGCTCTCAACATCTCTGCACGCTCAACTCTCTGTATAGCGTTACAAATGTGCCACAAAACCAGCCAATCACAGACTTGGATGCAAAAATTCTGATTGGCTGTTTTGGTCTCCAATCAGCTCGACAGCTACTGCGTTCCAGAAACACGGGCCAGAGTGTAGCTAAACCCCTTTGCAGTTAGTATGTTTAATTATTTGTTTTTAAATATAGACTTTTTTAAGAGCATTGTTGGTTTTAATCTAGTTTGAGCCAAACCGCTCTGCTGGATCTGGCTAGTAGCTGGTGAGCTCGTGTGTGTGGATCACAGCAAACACTGAAACACATTTCTTGCACGCAGCAATTATTTTTCTTCTCATAAAATGATTTTCTTCTCAAAATGCAAATTTTTTACGTGCACTCAGACGCACAAAAATAACAGCATACTCCTCCTGTCGTGTACTTTGGAGGGTCTGCTGGTTGGAGGCACAGATGGTTGGTGTAAACAGAAAGAGGCGTTCCCCTCTTCAGACTGCCCAGCTGTGCACAGGTGTGACCCTGGGATGAGTCCGCGCACCTGTAGTCCCGCTCTCACACCTGCGCCTCGATGCTCGACCCTGTCAGATATTTGTCTGAATGCTGGACGCGGCGCTCTTCGGCTGTGGTGACCCTCGATGTGAAGGCGGGGTCGATTTGAAACACGGCGATGGTCTTGGTGTGAGTTTGAGGTCTGTGGCGACTAGAACTGATAATAACCTAAAGATTATTGATATTATTATTGATTATTGACCGTTGTATTGAGTCTCGCTGGGTTCTCATTGGCTCTGATCAGTGTTGCAGTCATTACTCAAAAAAAGTAATCATTACACAGAATAAAAAAGTAATGCAGTATGTTACTTAATTACTCCCAGGAGAAAGTACTTGGTTTGAATACTCGTTACATTACTTGGCTGTTACAAAATAAACTGAGTTACAGTCGCACACACCAACACAGATCCTGAAGAGACTTTAAAGCGGTCGTCATGGTGATTCTATAAACATTGACAGGTAGACACAGAGGCTGCAGCCTCACCTCTTTGTTACCTGTTCAGGCTCTGGCTGCTGGGCTCAGGTCTGCATACGCGCAGCTCGTCTCTCTGGGTTTTTGGCTAGCTTAGCGTTAGCATGCCGTCTGCGCTTGCAGGCAGTTGTGTTAGCTTCACTATTACGCTGTCGTCCTTAGTAATGTCTGTATCCACGCTGCGCAGCTCTTTTCCTCCAGCACACGAGCTGACGTCAGCTGATTGTAGCTGGAGTGCAAGAACTGAAAAGCGGCTCAATAGGCAGGTAGACCGATAATTCCAAGGAACTGGACTACTGGGAACCGGTTCTCGATTCTTGTCCTATAGTGTTGACATCAAAGTCAAAGTAAACTTTGTTGTCATCTCTGCTATATACAGTTCAGTTTATAGAGAGACACATGACGAGGCTCCAGTTCCAACAACAATAAATACAGGAAGAGTAAGAATAAATATACACTTTGAGGTAAAAAGGGTTAATAAATGTAACGTTTACAATTTATAAAATGAGATTTAAAGTGACTTTGAAGTGGTTTAAAATAACCAACGTAGCAGTTTTACAGTTTACAGTATAAATGATTTAAAGTGACCAACATGAGCAGGATTGTCCACAGAGCAGCGTCTGTATTTACAAAGGCAGCGATGTGTGAAGTCCAGTAGAGTCAGTTACTGGTTTGTGTAGGTGTGTGTGGTGGGGGGAGTGGGGGAGCTGGTAGTGAGGTCAGGAGTCTGATGGTTTGTGGGAAAAAGCTGTCTCGCAGTCTGGAGGCTCGGGCCCCGATGCTGCGATAGCGTCTGCCGATGGGAGGAAAAGAGTCCGTGTGAGGGGTGTGCACCAAGCGCACATGTCAGAGAGGGGCATCCAGGGTTGGCTGTCCAGACAGCAGCAGAGGTGGTAAAGGTCCTGAGGTGCACACGGACATTTTTTATGGGCGGAGCCCCCTGCTCACACACTCATGGCGCCGTATTGTCTCTCTGTCAGTTCGGTGGCCGAGCAGCTGAAGCGTGGAGAGACGGTTCAGGCTGAAGCCTTCGACTCGGTCACCATCTACTTCAGCGACATCGTGGGCTTCACCACCATCTCCGCAGAGAGCACGCCGATGGAGGTGAGACGAGTTACCTGAGTACTTCAGTACTTCTCACACAGCTTCCAGGTCCAAAGACACAAACACAGAAAGCCAGACGGAGAGTAGCATCGGATACCTGATCCTCCCAAATCCGAGCTTGGACTCTGAAATCGGCTCTGCGTCCTGTCACGCCATCAGGGCTGCGTGTGACTGAAGTGTCAAACGCCTGCAGCGCAGTGCAGGTGTCTTATCAGACACGCTGGTGTTTCTGCTGCAGGTTCAGACGCTGCATGCTTGCCACCGTGTTAGCACGCGGGCTGAGGGCGGCTGGCGAGATCCATATTTCAGAATCACATGCACAACGTATGAGTGGAGAACAATGGGCTGGTCGAGGGGACTAAAATCCAGAGGAAACATTTTTGAGAGTAAATGAAATGAGAAACTTTATCGATACTGCGGCTTCCTCCCACGTGCAGGCAGTGGGGTAGGTTAATTGGTCGTTCTAAATTGTCCATAGGTGTGAATGGTTGTCTGTGTGTTAGCCCTGCCACAGACTGGCGACCTGTGCAGGGTGTGCCCCGCCTCTCGCCCTAAGACACCTGGGACAGGCTCCAGCCCACTGCGACCCTGATAAGCAGAGAACGGATGGATAAAAGGTGGAACTAGATTCTCATATTTGTACTGCAGGGATCAGTAACTCATGAGGCAGCACGATTAACGAAGTCCCAGCAGCTGGTTTCCAGACGGGGCGTCCTCGGCCGGCCGGACGCCGCTGCATACATTTACAGATTTAATCTAGAAAATGCTCCCTCACCTGTCCTTGTAAGGGTTTTTGGATAGCGACTAAGAGTATGATTTGGAATTAAAAAGGAATTTCAGTGTATTTTATTTGAAATTACAATCTAATTATATTTACCTACAAATACACACTGGAATAAGGAGGAAACCAGTCAGAAATAATTATACTGGAAGTTTAAGTAACGTGTAAGTCGTCTCAGGCAGGGCTTCATGCAGATCAATGTAATGAATATTAAATAAAGTACTTTGATGTACAAACCTGACACCACGTGTCAGTGTTCCTGTAAGTATAAATCTATAATCACGCTGTTGTATCAAATAAAGCACACTGAATTATAAAGTGTTAACATGTTCTCTCACACACTGAAAGCCAGCGGCCTGCAGGGGGCGCTCAAACACCGTCCTTCAGTCTGACGTGCTGATGTCTCTGCAGGTGGTGACTCTGCTCAACGACCTCTACACCTGCTTCGACGCCATCATCGACAACTTTGACGTTTACAAGGTAAACGGCTCGTTTCTTTCCTCCGACCTGTTCTCAGGTCAACTGAGCAACAGAGCGCATCGCCATGGAGACCAACTCACAATAAGGACAACTTTTAGTGCGACTCTAACTGATGTCACGGTGCTGTGGCGCCCCCAGGTGGAGACCATCGGCGACGCCTACATGGTGGTGTCGGGGCTGCCGGTGAGGAACGGGAAGCTGCACGGCCGAGAGATCGCCCGCATGGCGCTCGCCCTGCTGGACGCCGTCAGAGCCTTCAAGATCCGCCATCGACCCGAGCAGCAGCTAAAGCTGAGGATCGGCATTCACAGCGGTGACAACACACACACACACAGACTCACACAGACTCACACTGACACACACTGACACACGCGCGCACACACACACACACACACACAGACTCACACACACTGACACACACAGACTCACACTGACACACACAGACACACGCGCGCACACACACACACACACACACTGACACACACTGACACACACTGACACACACAGACTCACACACACTGACACACACTGACACACACAGACACACGCGCGCACACACACACAGAGACTCACACTGACGCACACACACACACACAGACTCACACACACTGACACACACACACAGACTCACACACACACAGACTTACACGCACACACAGACTCACACACACACAGACTTACACGCACACACAGACTCACACACACACAGACTCACACACACACAGACTTACACGCACACACAGACTCACACACACACAGACTTACACGCACACACAGACTCACACACACACAGACTTACACACACTGACACACACGCACACACACACACACACTCACACTGACGCACACACACACACACACACAGACTCACACACACTGACACACACGCACACACACACACACACACAGACTCACACACACTGACACACACGCACACACACACACACACTCACACTGACGCACACACACACACACACACAAACACACACACTGACACACACACACTGACACACACGCACACACACACACACACACACTCACACTGACGCACACACACACACACACAGACTCACACACACTGACACACACACACAGACTCACACACACACACACACAGACACACACACACACAGACTCACACACAGACTCACACACACACACACAGACTCACACACAGACTCACACACACAGACTCACACACAGACTCACAGTGACGCACACGCACAGACACACACACTCACGCACGCAGACTCACACACACTCCCGGTCTTTGCCCCGCGTGGTGACCGCCCCCGTGTCCTCTGCAGGTCCCGTGTGTGCGGGCGTGGTTGGTCTGAAGATGCCTCGGTACTGCCTGTTTGGCGACACCGTCAACACGTCATCACGTATGGAGTCCACTGGCGAAGGTACGTGCACAAAAACAGGTCACGTGACCTGATGCACATGTGACCTGACGCTGCAGTTTCAGCCTGAAACCTCTGAACTGTAACTAAGTACTCGAGTACTAATCCAGAGGGAACATTGAACTTTGACCTCTGCATTCTTCAGGTGTTCACACGGAAAATAAATGGGTTCAGATCCACGTGTTAGCGATCACACTGACTAAACATACGATGACCAGGTCACGTGACTTGGCACGATAGATAGACGTGAACGAAGACGTCGCTCTGTAAATGCTGACGCAGCAGCGCCCTCTGCAGGCTGTTGCTTCCCTGTTGACGGGCTTTAGTGAGTTTAGTGTCAGCTGATACTGCAGTTTGTGCTCCATGAACAGTTTCTCTGTTACACGTGTAACAGCTGAGCTTCATTAACAGGAAGCAGATTTATTAAAGCCCCTTCAGAATAAAGTGATGTTCTTTAAATAAACAGCAGATTAGATTTTTGCAGGTTGGACTGAAAAACCTAAAGCAGCATTTTTATTCCTGCTGCTGTTGCCAAACATGACCTGTGTGTGTGTGTGTGTGTGTGTGTGTGCGCAGCGCTGAAGATCCACGTGTCGGCGGCGACTCGAGACGTTCTGCTAGAGTTCAACTGCTTTCAGCTGGAGCTCCGAGGGGAAATCGACATCAAGGGCAAAGGGAAGATGACCACCTATTGGCTGCTGGGAGAGAGCGACAGCCAATGACAAAGCACTGTCAACAGGAGGACGACAGGAGAGGACGGAAGAAACGAGGAAAGGAACTGAGGAGTGAATAAGGGGTAACACCGCTACAGATGAGGGGACGAGGAAAGGACAGAAGGGAGCACAGCTTGAAGGAAAGGAGGACTCACTCGGGCGCTCGCCGCCTCCTTGCTGCTTCTCATCTCCGAGCAGAAGGACTTTGGATGGATTGGGACTGTCGGACGGGAGGAAGTGACACGGGAACGGGGGCACACGAGGACCCGGACTCTCCTCACACTCGGATCAAAAGTGTCCTGTTTTCCGGTCCTGGAAAAAGAGTTTTTCGCCGTCGTCCCGCTGGTACTCCAAGCAGTTTGTCTCTCCACGCTGACGTTCACCATGCTGCCTCTTCTTCACTTTATGTGGCCCTGCATTCATCATCTTCATTTCCTGTCCCTGCTGTCACTGGAGGGGGGGCACCTGGACAGGGCGCCGCCCTGCTAAGATGGTGAGGCTAAGGCTAGCCAGCAGGTTTGAACCTGGAACCTCGTTGCTGTGAGTCAGCGGCGCTAACCATTAACGTGGGGTGTAATCTGAGCTCAGTACTGCCCCCTGAGGCCAGACACAGGAAGCACCCACACCACAGCAGAGAGACGCTGTTTGTCCTGCTCTGAGGCCTGAGAAGCAAACACAGCTTCTGTGGGAGGAACATCTGTGCTGTAGCCCCTCCCACAACCTCTGACGTCAGCGGCTTTGAGCACGTTTATTTGGTGGAGCCACACATTTAAGATGACCTCCTCACAGTGAGGGTGAGACAGCGTAAAGTGCAACGTTAAAAACGCAGAGATGCTTTGATTCGAGCGAGTAAAGACCGAAAGAGCCTGAACCTGCAGGGACCGACGGGAACGCTTTATATACCTGCAATAACAACCACGCTAACGTCCTCCTGCTTCCTCTTTGCCTCTTGTTTTCATGTGACGTCCATGACAGGAAGAACACCTGATAGGGCAGAAAAGCAGGAAGTGATGTGGGTTAGCTTCCTCTGGGGAGACTCGGCACAGCTGAGCTCACGGAGGCTGTTCAGCAGTTTGCTCTCTGTATATAAATCAGTTTCATTGCAGTGAAGTCGAGTTTGTTTCACCTGATTTTGTTCGATATCCCGACGGGACGAACACATCGGATCGGCCAGAGGGACAAAGAGTCAATCCAATCTGTGAACTACAGCGTTCTCCAAATATCATCAGTGAGGAAAAAACGGTCAAAGTTTCAGAAGCATCAGTGTTTTTATCACACACGGTGAAGTGAGGAGTGAGCGCGGGTCCTCAGCTGCGTGCTGTCTGTTTGCATCCCTGCAGCCAGGAGCTCCTGACTCAGGCTCGTATACCACAGAGGACGCTGTGCATCAGAAAATCACTGAAGCTAAAAACAAAGCGCTGAGTTTGGGGACTGTTCTTCAATAAGCAACCAGATCAGCGTACATCACCTCGCAACGATCAAAGAATCAACATGAAAACCGCGCTGCCGTTTCAGAGCCCGAGAGGAACAAAAGACTGCAGAGCTGCAACGTGTCCGAGCACACCGTCGTCTTCTGCAGCTGCTCTACAGCAAACGCACATCTGTGAGGCGCCGTCACAAACAGCTGGAGAACATCAGAGACTTTCACGAATCAGTGTTGAATGGATCATTATAACATCTGCACGTTTCAGATCATTTAAAATAATTTATATTCTGTTTATTGAAACTAGATCAACATATTTTAATCCCACCATCGTCTGAATAAAAGCCTGGAGCTGTGTGTGATGTGGTTAACTTTGATATCTGAGAAATTCAAGTGAAAAAATGAAATCTTAAATTAAACTTTGCTTCCTCGCCAATGCTAATGCTAATGCTAATGCTAGCTGTGTTTCCACAGGAAGTGCAGATTGTAGCTGACGTCAGAGGACACTCGCACACTTTCACCAGTTTACAGTCAAACACCTCTAGTTTATCCAGTTTAGGTCCCGCCTCTCAGCTGGGATGACCCGTCCATACAGTGGACACAGCTGCAGAGATAAGCACAGCTTTCGATGACAGCAGCCGACTGCAGGCACAAGATGGCGGTAATGTGAAGGCCGTCTTTGTGCTCGCCACGTTGCTTGTGTCGTGAGCGTCACGTGACGACTTTCACATCACATTCTGGGTCAGTCTTTCGCCCGTCATGGCGGTTTTGGCGTGGCCGTTGCAGCCGGGTTGAAGACGTGAGCGTGCGGTCTGGCTCCTGACACACGGAGGGAAAACTTGAGTTTGTGGAAGAAATCTCGGCTTCTGCTCCCACTCAGGCTTCCTGCGCTTTAACAGCGGGTAGAAATGTCAGCGTTTGAACATATGTCTGTTTTTACAGTGTCCTGGTGGGACACCATTGCATCACACTTATCTGTTTGAGCAGAATTTTCTCATTGTAAATATTTTTAAACTGTGTACATTAAACCTTTTTAGGTATTATTGATCAGTGAGTCAGACCCACTGAGACCGATCAGTCTTAAGTTACATCTTAAAAACACGTTTAAAGATGGTAACCTGACAAACCTTCAGGGAAAGTGATGTAAAGACACTCTTGTTCATCGTCCTCGGGCCTGATTTAAGCCAATGTTCTGCACTGTGGTGAGCAGACGACAGCTGAGGTTCACCGAAGCTTCACTCCAGACTCAGACGATCGGAGCTCAGGTCCAGGGTCGGACTTCAGTCCGGAGGACAAAAAAACACAGCCTTTCTCTGTGATGCTGCAGAACGACAGCGTGGGAACATTGAGCTCGTCTATTTTTGATGTTCTTCACTCTCAGCAGCGTTCTTTGGTACCTGACAATCTCAAGTTCACATTTCCAAGTCCTTCAATGGCGTTGTCCCTCAGATCACTAAAGCATCCCTGAGGGAGACCACATCGCTTCAGCCTGAAGGGACAAGCACGGATGTGATGGATGAACCATAAGGGTGGCCGTGGTCGCTCTGCTTGCCGCTCCAGTAAGGCGCAGGAAGCTGCTGCAGTGTTCTCAGTATTCAATCTCACCACATAAGATTTAGAAAGAGGAAGCCAAACCTGGAAGAAATCGATCGGCGAATCATCTCACTGCTAGTTTCAAAGTTTATTGTTATAATATGAAAAAGTTCAAATAGAAATCTCAAAGATGATTAAAAATACTGGAGCAAAGCTAAAAAAGGAACTTTAAAAACTTGAATCTGGTATTTTTTTAAAGAAAATTTGGGTGACGAGATCAAAATAATTTTAAGTCTTGTCGTCTTTGCTCGAATGATCCTAAACTGCTCTTGGCTGCAAGTGGAACTCGATGATCTTAAAGGTTCTTTAATCAGACCCAGAGAACAGCGGTCACTCAGACATCCGAGCTTAGAAACAGAGTTTTTCTGCCACATGCAGTCTTCTGTTGGGATCACCTCGTCTCTGGCACGAAGTGGGAGGAGGCGGGGCTTCTGCACAGCGTCCTTCTGCTACCCAGCAAGGTGAACGAAGTGTGCTTTAAACTTCTGCACAGGTGCGACGCTGGTACAACGACCTCACACACAAACGTGATTCTCAGTTATTGTGGAAAGATGTCTTCAGGACTACGGCATAAACTCTTCTGTATCTTTAATTAATTAAAATTTTTGGGCCAAATTTCGTATTCACTAATGGTTCTGAACAGAAAAGCCCGACGCCATCAAACTGTCTCCGAATCATAAAGCAGTCAGGACTTCATCTTTCATTAATAATAGATTGCATTTATATAGCGCTTTACAATCCCACTATTCATTCACTCTCACACACTGGTGGAGGTAAGCTGCCCCGGGGTAAACTGACAGAAGGCTGGCTGCCACATCGCGCCATCGTCGCCTCTGGCCAACACCAGTAGGCGGTACGACATAACGACCAAGACAGACGGAGCTGGGGATCGAACCGGCAACCTTCTGGTTAAAAGATGAGTTTCCCAACCCCCTGAACCACGGTCGCGTTCATTCTCAACAAAATTTTTTTCTTTGTTTGTGTTCAGCTGTGAGAAACATTGTACATTATTTTATGTTATCCTTCAGCTTTTGTTCTTTGTCTTTTTTAACAATCGACCGAACAAGAACAATCTCAGTTTTTCATTATTAAAACGTTAGAATTTGACATCCTCTCAGAGACGAAGGCTGTCCGCCCAGCCGCGATTGGTCAGAACAGTTTAAGGTGTCCTTAGGGCTGATGTCGGCTCAGGTTTCTTCTTCTGCAGCTTTCTGACCACTTCCCCCATCACCATGGCAACACTCCTCAGCCCCAAGGATGCCTTATGAGCTCATGACCGAGGCCGTTGCTGTGTCTGTATCAGAGTAACATGTACTTCCAAAGCGTCTCCACGGTAACGCTGTGTGCAGTAAATATGAGATGTTAGCCTTGCACATAAACATAAATGCCAGCAGCTGCCCGCGTACTAACAGGACTGATGATGAGTGAACAGATGTTGCAGATGTTTCTGCTTCTCCTGCCCCTGCGCAAAGCACACGCTTCATCGAGTCTGTCCCTCACTGATTGGCTGCTGCTGATGGAGTTTCATAAACAGATGGAGTGATTTGCGTTTGTCACAACATGTGTGACCCCGATACTCCCATCCAGGCTTCATTCTGAACACTAATGTCATGTTGTCACCAGGTGGCGCCACTGAGCTATGATGCAAATTCCTCTCACACATACAGCGACCGCACCGTTCCTGTACTTCCTAGTACCCGCCGTATGTAGTCCGCGAGCTACGCGTACTACGAAGTACGAGAAGTGAGAGGCTTGTGAAACGGGACGGCCTGGCCTCCGTCGTGCTGCTGAGGTTGCCTAGCAACCATGATACTAACCACGAGAAACGTTTCATACAGCTTTGTGTGACAGAAATGAAGGAGAAAAAAAGTCTTTGTATTTTTTTATGACATCACTTTGATTAGTTGAGTATCTGAGGCTGAGACCACGTGACTGTGAAACATGATTGTTGGGCTTCATTTCTGTACTGAACAGTCATTTAAGATTAGCCAGTAAATAACAATTAGCTGATGTTGTTCATGAGACTAAAGATGGTCCAGTGGACACATGTGTGACTGCTGTGATTAAAGCATCTTTCTTTCAGCTTAACGAGTGAACCGTCAGCTCGTTCAAACACACGTTAAAGTCCGTTTGTCTCGACACCACCGAACAGAGGCAGCAATATAACATAGCTAACATTAACAGTGCAGTGAATCCTGCTTGTGCCGTGATATTCAGGACTGCAAACCGAGCAGCATCACTGACTTTCAGCTTGTTGTGTTTGTGGATATATGACTGACTTTAATTATCCATAAAATCATCACATTCTCTGTAAGATTAAGGTCGACTATTGAACGGCGCATATTTAAAGGCTTTAAAACCAAGTTAGTACAAACATCGCTAATGTCAAATAACTCTGCCGACATGTGGCCAACAGTAATGTTTTAATGTTCCTCATTATTAAACATTTGCACATAAATAAGTGACGTCATATTCAGGACTTACTTTTGAAAGTTTACTCTTCAGCTGCTCCGCTTCAGGCATCCGCTGTTTTGTTTTTTTCGAACAAAATATCCACACCCACCGTCGCGCTATGAAATGTGGGATATATGGGACCAAGAAGTGTACACCGGACCACACTTCAAATTTGGGGAAATGAACTGCGCATTTGTCGGCCTCTTAGAATTGGAGCTGTGTCCCAAAACGTCGGCCGCATCCTTCGAAGGACCCGGCCTTCACGGTCTACGTGGGCCGGGTCCTTCGAAGACCGAGAAGGCCGGAAGTGCGAGGGTGTGAAATGGGACGGTCTAGCCTTCAGATTTGCGTCACCGCTGTCTCGGTGGAGTTTAATAAATTCGGCTGTCTGCTCTTTCCTATCTAAAATATAACAGGACACTGGTGTAGACTCTCGACTGTCTCACACTTTGACGTTTATTCAGCTGTGTGAAAATCCCGGAGGAACCCACTCGATGGATTAATAAAGTTTAATTTAATCTAATAACTTTAATCTCAGCCAAACCGATTTACTCCGGAACAAATAAAACACGGAAAAACCCAAACAATTACATTTTTAAGTTATTTGAGTGACTTATAACCTGAGCAGCGAAAGACGTTGCTGTGACGTAATCGGTCTACAAATGCGCACTACGAAGCGTGCGGTCGCTGGATTGGGACGCAGCCACAGCATCACCTGTCACCTGACTCCTCTCGTCCTACCACAGCTGGACTCAGGTTGTCCCTTTACCTGCGGTGTTGTTTGCGCTGCTTCCTGTCACGGGAAGCTGAAGATGCCGATCTGTGATTCGTTGATGAATGCCGGTGAGCAGCAGGAGCTGTTTGTGTTTCACAGTCTAGTAAAAGCTAATAAAATAATCACAGCTGTGAGTGTGGGAACGATCTCCTCGGTATGAGACCCATAAAGGACCTGAGAGAAAATGAAAGAGCGCGCTCCACCATTAACATGCGTGAATAACTTAAAACATTCAAACCAAACGATGCCGTAATAATGTTTGATGCTCCAGATTTTTACAATCACACGATGTAATCTGTGAGTATTTAGACCACAGCAGGATCCAAACCACAGAGATTTCTGCAGATGAAGACGGTGTTAGAGGATCAGTGGATCATATTCACAGCTCTGGATACAATTATTGTATTGAACGCTCAGGGTGGGGAACTCCAAGGGCCGGTATCCTGCAGGTTTTAGATCTCACCCTGGGTCAGCCCACCTGAATCACATGATTAGTCCATTACCAGGTCTCTGGAGAACTTCACGACACGTCAAGGAGGTTGTTTAGCCATTTAAGTCAGCTGTGTTGGGTCAAGGACACGTCTAAAACCTGTGTCCCCTGAGTTGCAGGGACCCCCCCCCCGCAGATGGCGTGCATGTAAGCATCCGACTCAGACACACGAGCAATACATTTCCAACCCTGAGGAGAGGCGGGAACATTTCCTGCACCTGGAGATGCAGAGCTGAACGGCAGCGAAGAGCATCAAGTGATTCTGACAGTATGCAGTATGCACTCAGCAGTTCGGTCAAAGCCCAGATCCTGTTTGTCGCTGCTCACATTTCATCAACATCTCAATACAACATCGGCAGACGGTCGGCGCGCTGCACAGTAAGCTTCAGACTCAAACACTGAAAGGTGTCCTGTTATCCGTTAGTTTCAGGAGACAAAAGCACGGTTTGAATGATCCCTTACTTACTGCTGGCCGAAACAATCCCGTGTCCTCAGATTTCTACTTGTACAACAATCGCTGTCGTGTCTCCGCTCGTCTTTGTTGATGTTACCAACATAAGTAACTTTGCACAGCCTTATTATAATGTTGAGCATCAGTTCTGTTTCTGTGTTTGTTAATGAACTGGTCTCCTCAGGTGCTGCTGTCTACACTCGGTGTTTCCTCATTCTTAGTGACTCTGGAATTACTTCGGCCCTGAAACATGTCCAGGCTTTAAGGAAGTCCCTGAAACTAACGCCACGCAGCGCTGATGATCAGGTGGAGACTTCCTGTTCCTGAGTTTGAGGCTTCCGTTTCCTGTTTGGTGGCTGTGAGGAGTTGGTGGGTTAGAAAGCGCTCGGAGACGAGTTTGTTGAAAAAAGGTAGAATTTTAATCAGAAAGTTTTTCAGCACATCTCAGAAGATTCAAACGAGAACAAAACAACAGAAGAAAACTCGAGAAAAGCTTCGACTACGCCAAACAGAGTCCAGAGCTCGGCTCTCCCGGAGTCACGCTCTCTTTACTTCCTGTTCCTCACGCATCAGACAAACAGCTTCTGCTCTGGACTCGACAGCGGGCGACACAACGGTGATGAGTTCACGTGAGAGCTCCACGCAGGAATAAAAAAACGTTGTATATAAAAGAGAAAGCAGACGTGGGGGGAGGAGCTGCTGGCCGAGGTCGTTCCCTTCACGTCTTCATGTGATGAGCTGTGAGGAGAGAAAACACAGCTGAGGAACACCTGCAGGGTTCACCTGTGAGACCAGAGCACCCCAAACCCTCGCCGTTCCCATGATGCACCGCTGCGTGGCAGAGGCGGGGTCACCAACTGGCAGGGTCTGTGCTCTAATGGTTAAATGGCTGCAGTACTGTGCAAAGGTCTTGAGCCACCGTGTGTTAGAACAGCTGTATGATTTCACACGTGTAAATACAGAGTTTGATCCTTCAGCTCAGCGTGAGGACGTGCAGGGTGCTGCTACGCCGCTTCAGTAATGCCGAGGTCCTGTTCCTCAGACCTTCATCAGCGTTTCCTCCTGTGAGGCTCAAGACTTTTGAACAGTTCTGTACATGAACGTAAAGAAACAAAGTGAAAAACAACACATGACGGCGGTTTGTGAACTTCCTGTTTGCAGACTGAACGGTGACAGCGAGCGAGGTGGGCGGGGTTTTGGTGGAGGCTCAGGTGGCTGCAGGATGAGAAACGCGTCCACACACAGCAGCCAATCAAATCGTTTCTAACATATCACGTGTGTTTTTGATAAACATGGTGACGCGCCGACTCGCTTCCTGTTTTGGTTTTTAAAGAGATGACCCTGCTGGACATCAGCAAACCGTTTTCCTCCTTACCCTTCACAATAAAAGCCCACAACAGACACTTCCTGCTGTCATTAAATACTGTACGTAATGTCTGTGATGTTCAAGTATTTATAGTCATTTGTAAAAGACTCATTGTGGTTTATCAAGAAAGATTTGGACCAATTATCAACAAAGCATGGCTTTAATCTACAACTTCCTGTATGTGAGAAGCATTTCACCTCAACAGAAAACAAACCTGACACGTTTCTATTCACCTGTAAATATTAACCTGACATCAAGGAGGACGGTAACGGGAATAAATCAGCTGATCTCCTGTTGGCTGATGAGCGGGGCTGGAGCTTCAGCAGGTAACACACAGGTGAGCAGTCGGGCTGCAGCCCCGCCTGCACCTGCTCATGTTTCACAATCACCGTGACGACCGCTCTGAAGTCTCTTTGTGTGCGTGTCGTCATGGGCTCCGTGTCAGTGTGTGCGACTGTAGCTCAGTTTATATTGTTGGACGATAATTACAGAGTATGTAACGAGTATTTTGTGTAATAGAGTACTTATTTTGAGGAATGACAAACATGTGACCCACAGCATGCAGCGACTGCTCAGAGATGAAGCCTGTGGCAGACACGCCTCTGACCTGCTGCTGCCCTTTAACACTGGACAGTAAAGCACTGCGCTAATGTCCCCACACCATCAGGAAGAACAGCGTGTGTGTGTGTGTGTGTGTACTCACAGATTTGACGGTCTGTTTGATGAAGTCCTTCTTGGTGCTCATGTCGTGCTCGGGGTACGTGTCAAACACCTGGAACAGAGTGTCACGCTTCACCGTCAGACAAACTGAGCTGTGACACACACACACACACACACACACACACACACACACACTAACCCCCCTGACCCCCTCAGTCAGCTGGTTTGCTTGTGGGGACCAACGTGTCCGTCCCCACAAGTCTGAAGGCATCTCAGACATGTTACAGTTGGGTGAGGGTGAGAGGGAGCATTATGTCAGAGTTAGAGTACCCGACACTGTGTGTGTGTGTGTGGGCAGGCCTTTTCTGGGCCCTCGAGCCACATGTTTGGACAGCTGCTGCAGCCTGAGGGTGACGCCCCCACCTGTCCACACTGCTCAGCATCTGTAACCATGGTAACACAAGAAGCAGGGAGACTGACCCTCTGGCAGATCTGCTTCATGGTCATCTCCTCCAGGTTGGCCTCCTTCAGCAGACTCTGCACCGTCTCCTTCAGCTGCTCGTCGCTCGGCCCCTTCTTCACCATCTTGATCAGCGGCTCGTCGTCGTCCGAGCTGTCCTCCGCTGCACGACGACGAGCCACAGAAAAACACACGAAGAAGAAGAACAGGAGATTTACAGCCAGGTCTCTGACATCATCGTCCTCACTGTGGAGGTCGCTCCGAAACACGCAGTGGCCAATTCATTAGGAACTAAACTCTGACTCATATTCTGACCAATCAGGACGTTTTGGACGAGCCTGGGTAAACATCAGAACAGGAAGTCTTCGTCACAGCTTCAGCTGCCTCGTTTCTGAGGGCTCTTATTTTGGTAACAAGGTCAGCGGTTGTCACCTAAAGTCTCAGTGAGCACTTCGCTGTGAAACATAAATTTATGGTTTTTACCTGCAAACTGGGCGTTAAACTTTGAGCTACCTGCATCGGACCCACACCTGGGATCGACACGAGCGTGACGCCGCAGACCTCTGATCACAGATCACACTGATCGATGAGACGAGCTCACCTGTGTTGTTCCTGCGGTGGCTGCTACTGTCCGCCTTCTTCGTCTTGGCCGCAGGTTTGGCTGCAGCGGCTTTCTTCTTCCTGGGCTGGAAAAGAAATCATGTAACATGGGCAGTATTCAGTGGTTAGAGGACGAGGCAGCCGACACACTCAGCAGGACAGTCAAAAGCTTGCGACCATAGTGGCAGTGGGAATTCCACAGTGTTTGTCCTTTAATAAACACCAAGCTTACAAGCCCGACTGAACGGCTGCGGTCTCATCATACATGAAGCGGGCAGAGTTCATACAGCCCGTAACGTTACGTTGAGTTAATGAGGTAAACACGTGAGGTGTTCGAGCACGCTTCTCCCACACTCTACAGAGGGCACTCGTGACATCACTAAACATCAACTTAGGCTGTCTTAAGGAGACACCGCACTATTATGGCTGTTACAGCCGCCATCATCGACTCTGCAGAGCTGCAGAGCGAGAGGATGGTCACAGAG
Source organism: Perissodus microlepis (assembly GCF_051167445.1). NCBI lineage: Eukaryota > Metazoa > Chordata > Actinopteri > Cichliformes > Cichlidae > Perissodus > Perissodus microlepis. Next base: position 36,936,451 of record NC_140471.1, on the reverse strand, counting down.
AGCTGCTGGAGGAGGATGTGGTCCAGGCGGTGGTTCCCAGGAACATCAGCCTGCATCTGGATGAAGACGTGTTTGTAACGTGAGGAAGCTTCAGCTGCGTCAGACCGATTCAAAGATTGTGAATCAAACTTGCATCACAGTGTCCGACTAAGGTGCTCGTAAATCTGAGAGTAATCTGGGTCCTAAACTCCGTCCTTTAAGGTCCCGAAGTCAAAAAACCATCACTGAGAGTTAAAAACTGTCTAAATTCTTTCATCTTTAATAAAATGATCAGTGTTGCTGCTTTACCAGGTGTAACTATGAAGTTTAACATCCAGGCATCCATGAAAACAGAATTCATTACATTTAACGTTGTTAGAAGTTAACAGGAAGTTAGCTCGCTAGTTTCGCTAATTACCTAAACATGATATAGCATGTTCTGACTGAGATTTCTGAAACAATTCAAACGTACAGCTCTGCTGTCACTCCCAACATAAATGAAGACAGAAAACTAAACAGCAGTGACGTTTGCAGGGTTACTGAAGTTGGACTAGCTGGTATATAATGATATACGAATGCTAGCGACACAGCTATGTTAGCATAACATAAACAGCGAAGCTGGAGGATGAACGCTAACACTTTTCCACTTGATAAAAGTTAACGTGAAGGTTCCTGATGGTTAGAGACAAATGCAATCGCATGGCAGGATGCTGTAAACGGACCAAACTTCAGTCAGGAGAACAACTGAGATAATCCATCCACAATACGAGGTTAGTCATTAATATACTGCAACAACATGGGAACAGAGCAGCTGTGATAGAATACAGCATTAATGAATCAATGGTACAGAAATGGTAAATGCTGTATTTGTATATATTTTACTAGTCCCCCCTAGGGACCCCAAAGCGCTTTACACACCCAGTCATCCCAACACACAGTCACACACTGGTGGAGGCAGCTACAGTTGTAGCCACAACCCGGGGCAGACTGACAGAAGCGAGGCTGCCATATCGCGCCATCGGCCCTTCTGGCCAACACCAGTAGGCGGTAGGTGAAGTGTCTTGCCCAAGGACACAACGACCGAGACTGTCGGAGCCGGGGCTCGAACCGGCAACCTTCCGATTACAAGGCGAACTCCCAACTCTTGAGCCACGATCCTCCAGAAGTGCAGGAAGCAAGAAGAATGAGTTGAATAAAGTTTGATTTATCTGACTGATTGGTTTCACTTAATGTGCCTTATGTGCACCTTATGGTCCGAAAAATACGTATTTGACGTTTTTATTTGGCGCACTGCAGTTTAATGTTGCAAAGCTCCTCTTTTTAACTTCAGTGGATATTATACATGGTTATGCTGAGGATATGTCAGCACATTTCTACTGGAAATGCCTTTTGGTTAAACTTTCAGCAAGGAATTTGCATTTGCACTGTTAAATGTTTACGTAGCTTTAATGCACATAAAAAACAGCTGCTTGTTTAAGTAAAATAAATGGATGTTTTTTTGCGCTAGTAAAGTTGTGGAGTTGTATTTTGTCTCGCATCAATTATATCATCAGTTATATCATTATCGCAAATTTTCAAATATATATCGTGATATATATTTTTGGCCATATCGCCCTGCTCGCGTGTTTACCTTCTCATCTGCATCGCTGTCCGACTCCGACTCATCTGAAACTTCCTTCTTTGATCGCTTTTTGGGAAGACCCGTCTTCTTCGCTGGTGTCCGTGCTCGCTTACTCCCTCTGCTGGACTTGGACTGGAACACACACACACACACACACACACACACACAGGTCAGACGGTTTCCTGTCAGCTGATCACCTTCTGCTCCACCTGCTTCACTCTGTGCTCACCACCACCTCCTCCGCAGACTCCTCAGACTTGTCAGACTGCTCCTCCTCCTCCTTCTCTGACGGTTTTTCCTCGGCGTCAGATCCTTCCGCCTCCGCCGAAGCTCCCGCCTTCTCGTCTTCCTCATCGTCGTCTTCGTCGCTGCTCGAGTCCATGACGATGGCTTTGGACTTGCTTCCTGTTTTGGACTTCTTGGGGCTGGACGACGAGCTGGCGGTTTTGGTTTTGTTCTTCTTCTTCGCCATCGAGTCGTCGCCCGACAGCTTCTTCTTCGATTTCCTCTTCTTCTTCACTGGCAGCCGCTGCCGAAGGTCAGAGGACACGTTTAATAAAAACTGAAAAGTTCAGGTCCGGGAGAGTCTCGGCGCCGCAGGTAGCTCAGCTCACCTTGCCACTGTTCTTCGGTGCGGTGAGGAAGGTCAGGATTCGGTCCACCAGGTCCGAGTGGGTTCCCTTCTTCTCCAGATCCAGCACGCTGCAGACCACCTTCAGCTTGCTGTTTGTGAAGTTTGAGTTCCTGCACGGAGAGAGTCAGCGGTTAGCCAGAGAACGAGCTTCATCGTGGACAGATGAAGGTTTCGCGAACACGGCAAAAGGTTTTTATCGATCTCGCTGCCCGCCGCGTTAAAGTCCGACGCTCAGAGGTCACTGCTCCATGCGACGGCTCCCCGGCTCTGAGCGCGCTCAGACACGCAGCTGAAGACGTCTGAGTGGGTGTTTGCTGAGGATGGTGTGACGCAGAGCAGGAGGTCTGCTCTGTGGACTCCTCTGTAGTCATCACAGTGGTAGTACTGCAGTAATACATCACATATTCATGTTTGATATGACGTGGTAATAAAAACGCCCTGTGAGACTGGCGACCTGTCCAGGTGTACTCTGCCTCTCACCCAATGGTTACTGGGGATAGGCTCCGCCCCCCAGAGGATGGGTGGAGCTTTGTGGACACACGGATCAGGTGATAAGTCACAGGTCACGTGTCTGAGACTCCGTGTTTGATTTGGCAGTTTCAAACTCGTAAATCACGTCTCCAGCTGGAATCGAACCAGCAACCCTTTGTTTGAATGAAGGTCAGCAGGTCGCTGAATGTTTAAACGGCATTATCCGTGGGGCGTCCCGCCCAAGCACACGAATCCCCACCTCCCGTAAACGCACCGAGCCGCTGCGTGACCGCTGACCTTCTGTCTGTAGGTTACCGTCATGGAAATACTGAGCGCACACTTACTTGAGAAGCTTTTCCCGTTTTTTGGCAAACTGCTCGCTGTCGGCATCAAAGGCGAAGCCGTTGAACAGCCGCAGGTTCTTCTTTATCGTCGCCATCTGAAAAAGAAGGAACAGCGCTCAGAGTCAGCCCGATCACCTGACACGGTCAGCACACAGGTCAGAGCGCCGTGGAGCCACGTCCCCTCAGGGCGCGCACGCTGCTCGGCAGCAGACCGGACGTCTCACCGATGCAGAGATCGTCATTACGGTTTTGTTCACGTCTCCTTTGTCCTCCGTTTAGAGGATCTGACCCACAAGGACATTCCCGCTCAGACATCTTTATTTTTGTTTCAGAACTAAAGTTTCTCTCACAGTCGGCAGTTTCAGTTTGGACCACACTGACTAAAACACAGCGCGAACGTGTTTGCTGCCAACTCGTGGGCAGAGGTCCTCTCAGATACAGCAGCAGGTGGCAGGAAGTAGAAACCCATCAGTGGGATTTACTCTGAGTAATCCGGCTTTTAAAACCGATTTCTGTTTTGTGTGTTTAAACGTTCTCACCTTCCCAGGTCTGTCGAACAGGATGGCGTGCAGAGGTTTCAGGTCAGCCGGCTTCATCTTGGTGATCTGGTAGCTGGTGCGAGGAATGTCTCCCAATTTATCGCCGCTGCCTGAAAACGACAGAAACGAACAGCAGCAGTGTTCAGACACGTACACGTCACGCTGAGACCAGTGGAGGCCACGGCCCGTCGTCGCTCACCGTCTCCGATCTTGAGCTTCTCTCTTTGCTTCGGCGCCTGGAAGTCGAGCCTCTCCACAGTCTTCTTTGCCCGTTTCCCTTCGATGATTTCTCCCACAGCTGCGACCAAAACAAACTCAAACATTAATCACTGGTCTGAGCCAGCCCACAGGCCCGACCCCCTCACGCCGTCTGATCCCCGTTACCTGAGATTTTGGAGCCTCTTTTATTGGGACTCGTCTGGTCCTCCTGTGACGGTTCCTGCTGGTCCTCCACCTCCTCCTCAGACACCGCGGAGCTGTCCATTGCCTCCTCCGCTGCGTCACTCATGTCTGACCTGTTGCCGACACTCCACGAATCCTAGGGGCAAGAAACAAACATACACATACCAGCGGGCATGTGGTCAGGATTCTTCCTCATGGACTAATCAGAAGCAGTACACTGCCATCACACACATGAGGTTGTGAGGGGTGTGTGCTGCCATGTGTGTAACTGAAGACGTACCTAAGTTTTCTTTGAGCAGTGAGAGCATCGGCATCAAAATCACACCCAGAGAGAAGAAACTAACACACAGTGAGTGGAGACATGAGCCGAAAGGTCCGCTGACCTCCATCACGTTGACACTTGCACTCTGTCACTCCTGTTTTACCTGGCAGGTGCGTCTCTTTGTAAAATCTGCTGAATTCTGAACGGAGTCTGGCAGCGCGGGTGCTAGCCATCAATGCCTGGAGCCCAGTTTAACTTTACTGTGAATGTTCGCTGAATGAAATGCGGGCAGGTGTGTGGGGGGTAAACACCTGTCCCCGTGTGCGCAGGCGCTCGTGTGGAACACTCAGGTTTGACTCTGGGGCATTTTTGCGGGCTTTTGTTTGTTTCTTCGCTCTTTGCGGATTCTTGGCGCGCAGTTAGCCGCTAACAAGCTGAGCGCTGCCCGGCAGCTTCCTCCCTCCTCGCCGCCGAGCCCGCTGACCTGGCGGTCACCTGTGCGCAGACGGTCCGCAAGTGAATGGAAAACGTGAACCTGCCGTTACCGTTTATCGGCGGACGGCTGCAGCTAGCACCGCGTGCTAACGCCGCCGTTAGTCGCTCAACAGTCACCGAGCGATAACCCGCCGATAAACCGGCCCGGCGCAGCCGCACACGAGCCTCCGGAATCCCGCGGAGAAACAGTGGATCAACAGCTGAGAAACACTCACCTGCTCCCGAAACTGCGCGCGAGCCGCCGATCACCTGTCAGCTCTGTTTTTGATTTTGTAATGGCGGTTTCTCTACGGGGCGGGGACTCATGCGGAGGCGACCACCGATTGGATCTCTCTCCGATGACGTAAAACCCGTTGCGTCCTTAAAGGGAAGCGAACCCGGGTGACGTCGCGTTGCCGCCCCCTGTGTTCACACTGCGGTACTGCAGGCGGGAAAAAAAGGATTAAGACAACGATCAACTAAAACTGCAATAAAAAGGAGAAAAACATTTCAATCGAAGAAATGAAATAAAAAGAACAAAGCAAGACTCCTTATTTATAAAAACTACAAGTGCTGAACACCTCAAAGAGTAAATCAACAAAAACAAATATACTGCTGTTAATGTTCGTCCTGCTGGTAATGAAATGATGGATTACTGCCTCAAAGGAGAAAGATTTCACCTCATGAGAGAGAAACTGCGTTTATCTCACATTTATTATATTTAATAAAGATAAAAGTCTGTCTCGGGTCGTTTATTACTGTCGCTGTCTGACTTTTACCCCCAGCATCAAAAATGAATTACAAAAGTGACAGAAACATTCAAACGTCTTCATGAAAGTAACTCATGCAGACCAAACGAAACCAGGAGGACAAAGTCTGGCTTAACCGAATCAAAAGGAATTCGCTTTAATGAAAATGCAGCGCCGATCGGAATAATGGAGGATAGTTTCAGCTGGTAGCTCCACATCTGTCACAGCTGCCCCGCTTCCCTGTACTGTTCGATCCCCGGCAGGTTGGAGGGTCGAACCGTTGACTGCAGGACGCCGTGAGTCACATCACATGATGTGAACCATCGCAGCAGTATGGGCTCAAAAATGTGGTCATAAATATTTTGTACTTGTAAATCGGTTTTGTACTTGTAAAAAAGATTTGTATGTGTAAAAAAAATTTGTATGTGTAAAAAACATTTGTATGCGTAAAAAAGATTTGTGCGTGTGTACAAAAGATTTGTGTGTGGACTTAGCCAAAAAAAAAAAAAACCTTGCAAGTTACAAGTACGAATTTTGACCCTATTTTTAAGCTGATTGGTCAATGTCATGTCAATCACAAATTAAACAATCCAATCAGAGAACAGATGGGTTTGGCTGTCGGAGGGGCACTTTTTTGAACTGCAGGTCCTTGAAGGGTAATACAGTTTGAAGCTGGAGGATCTCTATATAAGTATCCGATAGCAGCTAGGTCCCCTTACTTTCAGCAGCTGTTGAAAGGGTAAAGTTGTGGTATATCAGTGGTTAGAAATACAATTATTACTTTAGGATTAGTTTAACACAAAGTCAGGGCTGACCCAGGACCATTGCTGTGAGTCACAGTGCGCAGCATAAAAGTCCTTTCACATCGGACGCAGGCTGTGCTGCTAATGCTAAAAGCAAAGGATCCAGAATTTGTTGCTGGCTGCTGGGCTCTGTGGGTTTTTGCAGCAGCTCTACCTGTACTAGATGCACCTGCTCCTTGTCGTTTTTATCTCTGACTTTATGTCCTCTACAAGAGTTTCTGGGTTTTTTTTTTGCTAGTTCTTCAAATGTTCAATAAAAACATGTATGCTAATTCATAACGAAGAAAGCTTTGTAATGAAGACTGTCATTTCCAAAACACTGCCCCCCCTGCGGTCTGCAGCACTGTTGAAAAGGCTGTGGAAGTCCCTGTATTAAACACGTAGTCCTGTGACACAAAAATCACCAAACTCGGACGACCACAGACTGTTTCCTTCGTGGTGATGAAGGAAAACGCTGGGTTGGCATGTAAAAGGGCATTTATTCCCTTCAAGGACCTGCAGTTCAAAAAAAGCGCCCCTCCGACAGCCAAACCCATCTGTTCTCTGATTGGATTGTTACATTTGTGATTGACATGACATTCACCAATCAGATGAAAGGAAGAAAAATAGGGTCAAAATTCGTACTTGTAACTTGCAGGGTTTTTTTTTTGGCTAAGTCCACACACAAATCTTTTGTACACATACAAATCTTTTTTACACACACACAAATCTTTTTTACGCATACAAATCTTTTTTACACACACACAAATCTTTTTTACGCATGCACAAATTTTTTTTACACATACAAATCTTTTTTACACACACACAAATCTTTTTTACGCATGCACAAATCTTTTTTACACATACAAATCTTTTTTACAAGTACAAAACCGATTTACAAGTACAAAATATTTATGACCACATTTTGAGCCCATACAGCAGCTTTGACACTGCTAACACAGGAACGACAGAGCACAGGTGAGCACTATCACAGCAGGTGAGGACAGATAGGGCGGGGCCACCTTACAAAGGAGGGAAAGACTTGACAGGCTATAAGAGTAAAAAGAACCAGAACCCAAAAGAGGAACCAGAACCTAAAAACAGAGATCAGGACCCCAAAACAGGAACCTCTCAGGCCGACACAAAGCTGCTGTAAACGAGTCCAAGAATGAATCTGAATCATTTAAAAACAACAACAACAACACGTCTGAAAATAAAAAGTGCCTTTAATCATATCCCCTCATGATTTTCCTCACAGCAGCACAAATTATGAACTGGAACTTTTTATGGCCCAGAAAGACGAGGGCGTGGCCATTCCTCTGCAGCGCCACCGTCTGTCAGTCCTGACAGGAAATGTATGCGAAGAGTTTCATATTAAAACCGTGACTGTGAGCATGCTCAGTCTGCAGCTTCATGACATGAAACCATCAGCACACAGCAAACCCAGCATGCCCAAGTTAACACTGACAGATTTGATTTCAACATTAAAGTGTCTATATGGCTCCACACCATGAGCGTTAGTTTAACTCTTTTTGGAGCGTTGTTAACTCTGATTTAGTGTTAAATCCCAAATCTGTCTGGAGTTGATCATTTAACACTTGTTAATGCTAACTATGTGTTAAGAGTTTATATCTCACAGAGTGTTTTATTTTAACTACATCGGAGTTATCTTCTAATTCATTGTAAAACTTCTGAAATTTTACAAATTCCTTTGGAAACAAACGTTTATTAAAAAGAGGCCATGTTTTTCTGAAAAACCTTTGTTTTGAACTGTGCACCACGTGTACATGTTCTGACTTTCATTAGAATATTGTTTATCAAAGGGACATAGGTGAGCTGGTCAGTGCAAACAGCACGCTCATTACTCTTTTCTTCAGTACAATATGAACGTCCTCCCTTCATCACTTTGTGGAGCTCTAACTCCCCCCATATCCCACCTTCCCAAGCATATCCTGTGTGCAGAGTCAATAAAAATTAATTGTGTACTAATTAATTGCACAAATAATCTGGTAATTAATTGCAGCACAGTACAAAAAAAAGAATAATTTTTGAGTAACATGTGGTTTATATTTTCCCAAAAGACAGTTCCAGATATGAATCCATCGCCCATATTTAAAGCCAATATCAGAACACGTTTGTTAAAATGGTGCTCTCTCAAACAACGAAGAACACAGACAACAGTTAATGCCGAACTACATTTAAAACAGTCTGTTTCATTTTGACCTAAACCGTGTGCACAAAACTCTGCAGGGATGTCGACCCACAGTCAGCGCTTCTGCTGTTTGCTACGTCGGTTTGGTGGTTTTCAGGCTTCACGTAGCATCATTATGTCAACGATCTAAACATTGTTTTAGGTGTAATTGAGTTAGCCAAAACCTGACTGAATATTCATATACAAGCTGTTTTCCAAGGCTATAGTGTTCGGCTGCAAACAACAGATTTCACCGAGCAGCGAGGCTAATGCCTTTCACACCGCTTTGTCTCAACTCAAAAAAAGTCACAAAAGTAAAAGATAGTAATAATAATTAAAACAATCTCAGAAAAAAATTACTTACCAAGCATGGCAGACAACTCAGAAATCTGTAGAGCGAAATGTTCTGAAACGGCTTCACTTTGGTGCTGGGGCCGGAGTCTGTGGATTTACTATATTAGTGTCATGGCCCCTTTAGGAGTTCAGAGTTCAGAGGTCAAGAGTTCACGCTTCCATTGTAACGCCTCCAGATTTGATATAGAAACACTCGATTTTAACAGTATTATTTTACACCTCAGACTTACATCTAAAGACTGTAACTGTGAGTCAAATTAAAGTACGAACACCAACATATTTAACACTTTTGAATTTGCTATGCAGGTAATTTCCAGGCCGGACACATGGCGGCGCTGTGGCAGCAGCGTCTGTGAGGCTCACAAAAGTGGAGCACATCTTTATTCTCGGGCTCAGTCGCATTGTTGCCTAGCAACAGCAGCAGCATCTCAGAGAGAGGGGCGTCCTGTATGGAGGGTGATTAATGCCGCGTATGGCTGCACACCAGCTCGCTCTCGTTATTATCAAGTTTCACACTTTGGATGTTTGTCTTCATCTCTGTGGACGGGAACAGGGTGGTTGCTGCTCCGCCTTCTCCTCTTCACCCCACACAGTGGGCAGAGTCAACTGTCCAATCAGAATTCAAAGCAAAACTGTAAAAAACATGAATTCTGCCTGCAGGGAATGAAGTAATCAGATTACACTGCAGGCAGATTTGTTACTGACGGAAGCCTCGTGGTGTCAGAGTGAAGCACACCGAGAATGATTAAGAAATAAAACTTTATGTAAATGTCGGCTCCAAACACTAATTTTGTATCGATGCTGCAGAGCCAGCGTCACCGCCAGCGTCACCGCCAGCGTCACCGACACTTTGACTTATAAAGCCAGCAAACGCGTGTGAGCCCAGCCGAGTGTTTTACACCTGAAACGGTGAGTACACATTTTTTATGCTTCGTGTTCGAACATAAAGATTATTATAGGTTTTTACCTATAATAATTATTTTAACACTGAATATATGAGCTGAATGCGTGAATCTAGTCTACAAACAACAAAGAGTTTCAGGGCCAAATTAAGAAAAACATAATAATGAGTCAGTGAAACAAACCGATCAGCCGTCCTGCGATACAACACCCGTCCTCTTACTGCTCCAGGCCGTCGATGACCTCACAGCTGTTCAAATCCACTGTTCCACGATTTCCTGTGTGAGCAGCTTCTGCAGTGTCTGTGCAGCGTTCTCACGCTGATCACCATCCTGCGTCTTTGAGCTGAAACACAAATCACGTCCTTCCTTTAACCATCCTGGAGTACGACCTCACAGTTTGTCCTGAAACAACAAATCTGCACAGATCATTTGTTTTCTTCATGTTTCCATGATACTCAGCCATGATACTCAGCCATGATACTCAGCCACGATACTCAGTCCTGATACTCAGCCATGATACTCAGCCATGATACTCAGTCCTGATACTCAGCCATGATACTCAGCCATGATACTCAGTCCTGATACTCAGCCATGATACTCAGCCATGATACTCAGCCACGATACTCAGCCATGATACTCAGCCATGATACTCAGCCACGATACTCAGCCATGATACTCAGTCCTGATACTCAGCCACGATACTCAGCCACGATACTCAGCCATGATACTCAGCCATGATACTCAGCCATGATACTCAGCCACGATACTCAGTCCTGATACTCAGCCATGATACTCAGCCATGATACTCAGTCCTGATACTCAGCCACGATACTCAGCCATGATACTCAGCCATGATACTCAGCCATGATACTCAGCCACGATACTCAGCCATGATACTCAGCCATGATACTCAGCCACGATACTCAGTCCTGATACTCAGCCATGATACTCAGCCATGATACTCAGCCATGATACTCAGTCCTGATACTCAGCCATGATACTCAGCCATGATACTCAGTCCTGATACTCAGCCACGATACTCAGCCATGATACTCAGTCCTGATACTCAGCCACGATACTCAGCCACGATACTCAGCCACGATACTCAGCCATGATACTCAGCCATGATACTCAGTCCTGATACTCAGCCATGATACTCAGCCATGATACTCAGTCCTGATACTCAGTCCTGATACTCAGCCATGATACTCAGTCCTGATACTCAGCCATGATACTCAGCCATGATACTCAGTCCTGATACTCAGCCATGATACTCAGCCACGATACTCAGCCACGATACTCAGTCCTGATACTCAGCCATGATACTCAGTCCTGATACTCAGCCATGATACTCAGCCATGATACTCAGTCCTGATACTCAGCCATGATACTCAGCCATGATACTCAGTCCTGATACTCAGCCATGATACTCAGCCCTGATACTCAGCCATGATACTCAGTCATGATACTCAGCCATGATACTCAGCCATGATACTCAGCCACGATACTCAGCCACGATACTCAGTCCTGATACTCAGCCATGATACTCAGCCATGATACTCAGTCCTGATACTCAGCCCTGATACTCAGCCATGATACTCAGCCATGATACTCAGTCCTGATTCTCAGCCCTGATACTCACAGCTGTGATGACCAACATCACTTTAACACGGATGCTGAAGATGTGACATCAGTCATGACTGGAACATCAGTACTTGCTTTATTCATCTTCATGCACGCTCGCACGTCTGCACCGCTGCTCTCAGGGTGCTGCTTGTTTGCCACCTCATACTGCAGTGTGTCACTAAGCGGCCTCCATACCTACAGCCTCAGTTTTAAAAGCACACCGCGAATCAGAGAGAGCAGAGAGCTGGAGGGAGCGCCAGGTCCTCCTGCTACAGACCTCCTCTCTGAACACCTCCTCGTCTCTGACACCAGCTGGACTTTCTCTCTGCTGTCAGCATGTGAGGACGTGGAGCTATCGCCTCTTCATTTGGAGCAGGTGAGTCCGTCAGCTGAGGTGTTTTCACTGAAGCAGCTCTCAGGTGGTCTGAAAACTGTGACCTGTCATTTCTGTGCATGTGTTTTAGGACACGTCTGTAATCTGCAGCTGATGCAGAGACTCTCCCCAAACGGAGTCATTGAGTCTTTGCTTAAATGAAGATTTTAAGCTTTTAATAAAAGACCCAAACTGTCACTTTAACCTGGGGGGGTAAACTGAGGTGTGTTTGTGTTCTCCTCAAGTCCCGGAGGGAAATGTTTCATATTCTGCTGCTGGTTTGATCATCATCATCATCACCGTCATCGTCTTCCTGTAAACAGGTCAGGGGCGATTCTAGGATTAGAGCTTTGGGGGTGAGAGCTGCCCAGCCAGGCAAGATAAATCATAAGATTCTTAAATTCATCAAGTCTCTCTGTGCCTGGGTCCTCGTCTCAAAACATGACATCACTGTTTTGCACATTTAAACACAATTTAATCCCCACATTTGTGAAAGAAAAGAAAAACACTTTTTTGAAAAGTCTGTAACAAAACCATCAAATCTGATCAAGGTTATTTAAATGCTGCCAAAGAAGAATGGATTGGAATAAAAAAACATACATATCCTAACCTTAATTACTGGAGGAGAATAATGAGTGATGCTCATAGTAAAAAGTAAACTGAGTGCATTTTTTGGACAGAGATTCACTTTTAATGTGTGTGTATAATATAATACAGATACATTAAAAAAACACTCCCAAAACAGAATAAATTATTACAAGTAAAATCTTTACTGCAGACACTAAATTTGTGTTGTAAGATTTATGAGTTTCATGCTTTCATAGTGGTCCTTAGGAGAGCTTGACCTTTTTATCAGGTGGTCCACACTGTAAAAAGTTTGAGAATCACTGATAAGTGTCTGTGTGCTTTTGGAAAACATTTAAAGCTGCTGTACAGAATCTTTGAAACAAGCTTAAAACATTTTTAGAAACAGAGCATCTGCTTCTCTTTACAGCTCCTCACTCCACCAGGGCTGTTTGGCTCTTTCTGATAGTGTGCAAATGTGATGCACGTACTGCGGCAGTCATACAGACAACTGGACGGTCCAAAAGTTGGCCTACCTATTACTGGCTGAGGTTTTAGCAGAGTTGTGGCTGAACCACATAAAAATATATCATTAATTTTAATCTCCCCGATCAATGATAATGTTATGTTGGAATGTTGTTAAAGAGGGTCAAAATGTTTCAACCCAGTTTGTTTTGCAGATTCTGTACAGCAGCTTTAATATAGGGAGAACACAACTTCCAGATTGTGAGTAAAATCAGGTTTTTTCTCTTTGTCAGTTTAACAGTTTCTGCCTGTCACTGTTCCCTGTCTGTTTCCTTACCTGGTTCTTCCTGACCTTGTACTTTCTCCTCACGTTCCCTCTTTCCTCTCTCCCTCTTTGGACTCACAATCATACACAAATAGATTCAATTAGATGAAAAATTAAATTAATATGAAGAAAATACTATTAAGATCACTAACAAAAAGTCCTCTCTCAGTGTACTTTCAACCAAAAGGCAAATAACCAAACCACACGAACAGCTAATAAAAGATATAAACATTGAAACACTGATCCAACATTATTCTTGATTGACGGATCATTTGATTTTACACTTTTACCTGAATATGGCTCCTTTTTTTAAAAAAAAACAAAACAACTTCCTTATATCCATTATGAACCTGGGTGTCTGTACAAAAAAAATGGTAAATGGCCTGTATTTGTATAGCGCTTTAGTAGTCATCCACACATTCACACACTGATGCTGGCAAGCTACATTGTAGCCACAGCCACCCTGGGGCGCACTGACATGTGTGCGCCCCAGGGTGGCCCCAAAACACACACACAACAGGAGTTATAAGGTTAATGGGCATTCGGTCAGTTAGCTAGTTAGTATCGATTTAAAACAGGACAGTGGCAACAACAGCAGGCTACGGACAATTTTAAGTTTTAGGTTTTAAATAGGCTGTATACATTTCAATGGGAGCAACAGGACAGTGAAATGTGGCTGATTTTACTACAGAGCAGGACGGATTGTAGGGTAGCAAACATCGCCGGAAAACAAGTTTTTTTTACACTGCAGGTTACCTGGTGTAATGTTTTTCCAGCTAAAAAGAAACATGGCCTGACGCCTACCTAACTATATAAAGAGCAACTGAAGGTTAAATGCAGCTAATATGTCCTGTTTTAAGGCAGGCACTAACACCTCCACTCCGCTGCGTCTCAGCCACCATCGCTCTGGCAGCAAGAGCGCTGGAGCCAGAGTAGGGGAGAGCTGGAACAAACCATTTTGGGAGGGGGGGGTTAGCTATACTTTTGTTGTTAAAATGTTACGTCTCAACCAAGTACTGTATGCTTTTTATATTTTTAGTAGTGTGTCATACAAACAGCAAATATTGTCAAAGAAAGTAAGAAATCTTTGGGGGTGCTTTGATTCATTTTGGGCTAAAATCGCCCCTGAAACAGGTTAAAGATACAGAACATGAAAACTGTCCTGCAGCCGTTCAGCTGTCAGAGCGACATAAAGACGTCATGTCACATCGTTTCCTCCAGCTGTGACCTTTTCCTGCAACACAATGTTTTTTGCATTTTAAATCTTCGCTTCACGCTGAGCTTCGAGTTCTTCCCAAACTCTAAAAATATATTTAAAAAACTTTAAAATGTGATAAAACCGACACGTTACAGGTGAAAGAAACCTGTGATTCTGCTCAGAAACAGGAAGTCTTTATTTTACTGTTGGTTTTATCTTCTTCACGAAGCATCAGTTTGACTTTCCTCAAATTTGATCAGTCGGCTTCACCTAAAGATACATGCGCAGACTAGTTGTGTGTCACACTGGTCTGAGTGTGCAGTCTGTAGGGGGGACAGGTCCCACTGCTGTAATACTGCAGTACACCAAAGTACACGCCTCTGATTTAAATGAACTTCAGTGTGGGACCTTGTAGAACCGTCTTTGCTCTGTAACGTTTGGATAACAGCACATCTGACCAAACATAGGAACATCTGTCTATTGACCCCGCGTTGAACAGGATGTACAGGTGCCCCGCACAGTTAGAGGAAGACACTCCGTTAACAGCAGGCTCGACAGCCCCGCTATTCTGTGATATTTACTCATTTTTCATTGGCATCAGCATCTCCTGCCACACGCGTGCCCGCCGGGCGCCCGGGGAGGGGTCATATCCTGGAGCAGAAGATTGTAAATTCACCTGAAGTCCTGCAGGTTTGGTTTTTCGGAGCTTTATGAGGCTCAGAGGTGCCCGCTCTAACTGTTCTGGAGGTGTGAACCGGTGTCTGAGCGCACGGTTGTGAAAATAAGTCGCTCTGTGCAGAGAGCGTAAAAGCTGCACAGCCTCAGTTTGTCAGACTACAGGTAAAGCTGCAGCTGTGCCTGTTTCTCACCTGCTTCTAAAAAAAGCTCCCACCATGTCACCTGAGACAGCTGTTGCTGTGTGAGACGGCCATGCTGCATCATGTTTCATGGGATGACTTTTTGACTGTCAGCGAGGCGTTTCCGCCGTCGCAGCCTCATGTTGAGCTTCGTGCTTCCAACATGTGTCGACACTCGACCCCCTGCTGTTCTCAGGCTTCACAGCCAATACTGTCAAACAGGAAGTGAGTTTATGTCCACACATCAGAGAGTCCACTGGGACGCTTCATTAGTAATTCACACGTCTGAGCCAACCACACCCAGCAGCGCTTTCAGGTGGTGGACAGCACCTCGCTCTCTCCTCGTGGAACATTCAGAGTAAGAATGACAAATTTGGACAGAGACACCACAGAAAAAGGAATGAATGGTGACAGGAAGAGATTCATCAGATTACTTAGGACTGCTCGCTGCGATATTTCCATACAGCGCTGCTTCATCCTTTCAGCCTGATTCTCTTCTCTTTGATTCGTCCATGCTGCCGGCGCACGTACTTAGCATCCTCCACTCAACACATAACAGAGTCTCATCTGCATACAGCGACACGTCTCGTTCCTTTCTTCCAGCTCCTGCTCTCCGTTCTTAGTAACAAAAGAGTAATCGGGTGTTTACGGGTACAGAGAAAGGTTTTTGGGGACTGACTCGCTGCTTTCTTTAACAATCACATCCTCTCTCGATGCTCCAGCAGCAGGATTAAAGTCGCTCATGTTTATTTAGCAGTTTCTACTCATAAACACGTCAATGCTTCCTGACAGGAGCCGATTCCACCAGTCAGCACGTGTTGTTGAGGATTTAAACGTAAACAACAACCAGGCCGCTGTATGCATGTCAGTGTGCCCCCTGTTGGCCAAATGCTGTACTCTGTCTTCTCACCCCTGTGCTCCTCCAGCTCCTCCTCCACCATGAACGTCTTCTCCAGTTCGATGGCTGGTCTGGGGTCAGAGGTGTGTGGCGACACCGCCTCCCTGGTCTCTTTGGAGTCAAGCGTTTTCCTCAGCGAGCGGACGGCGTCCTGCGTCAGCGACACACTCAACTTCTTCATCATCAACGTTGGCGGGAGTCGCTACATGCTGTCGCAGGATCTGCTGGCGTCCTACCCGGAGACCCGGCTGGGGAAACTGGCCTGCTGCAGCCGAGACTCGGCGCTGGAGCTCTGCGATGATGCCGACTTCCTGGAGAACGAATTCTTCTTTGACAGGAACTCCCAGGCTTTCCAGTAGGTGGCGCTTTTTCTCCTTGCAGAGGCAACGAGTTTAAAGTTAAAGTTTAAAGTTAACGTGCTTGTGCTGGCCTGCCTGTAGCTGCTGTAGACACGGCGCTGATGACACGTAAAATTAAAAACTAAATGTTGTAAGAGCACTCAGAGCTGCAGACGTCATAGGTTTCTATTTTTTATTAGTTTTTATTTAAATCAATTATTTGGGGGACTTCCTGTCTACTTCAGCGGTCGCTACCACATGACTCTGTCCTGTTTTTTAGTCTAATCCACCTTTCGTTCATCACGCCAATATGGTGAGATTTCACTAACATAAGAGACATAGCGGCAGTCGTGTTCACCTTATAAATTTTATTTTGGCTCCATGAACAGGTGTCGATTAGAGGACTTTGGTTTATCTCAGATAAGGCTTCAGAGGAGTCGCCCCCTGCTGGACTTTAGAAGGATGCAGGAGAACAGCACTGAAGCCTGGCAGGTCTCTGCTTTGGACCGTCACCCTGAACTGCTCTGATCCAGACTCTGGATGTTTGTTTGGACTGTTTCTTCAGTCAGAGTCGTGCAGACTGAGCTTACCTGTGTCTTTGTGTTTGTCCACAGGTACGTGATGAACTACTACCGGACGGGTCACCTGCACGTCATGGAGGAGCTGTGTGAGATCTCCTTCCTGCAGGAGATCGAGTACTGGGGCATCGACGAGCTCTGCATCAACCCCTGCTGCCGTGAGCGCTACTACCGCCGCAAGGAGCAGAAGGAAAGCCTCGAGGTACAGCGGGAGCTCGATGCCGACGATGGGGATGAGGACTTTGCGGGCGTCGCCTGCCCAGGCACTCGCCGGCGCCTCTGGGACGTCCTTGAGAAACCAGAGTCATCGCGCGCTGCTCGGACCTTTGGCTCGCTCTCGATGTTCTTCGTGGTGTTGTCGGTCATCAACATGGTGCTCATCTCGCTGGACTTGGGTGAGGACTTTGGAGCGGGCGGCCTCGGCATCGGCGCTCCGCTGCTCTTCGACGCCCTGGAATACGTGTGTGTCGTGTGGTTCACGATCGAGCTGGTGCTTCGGTTCCTCTGCGTCAGGGACAAGTGCCGATTCAGTCGGAGCATTCCCAACGTGATCGATCTGCTCGCCATCCTCCCGTTCTACGTGACACTGGCGGTGGAGAACCTCCACGGAGGATCCACTGAGCTGGAGAACATGGGCCGTGTGGTGCAGGTGCTCCGCCTCCTGAGGTCGCTCCGCATGCTGAAGCTGGGCCGGCACTCGACAGGTAAAAACTCCTTACACCTGTTATTAATCTCTGTCTCTCTTCCACAGCATGTCTTTATCCTGTCTTCCTTCTCTCTCCCCAACCAATCACAGCAGATGGCCCCGCCCCTCCCTGAGCCTGGTTCTGCTGGAGGTTTCTTCCTGTTAAAAGGGAGTTTTTCCTTCCCACTGTCGCCAAAGTGCTGCTCATAGGGGGTCATATGATTGTTGGGCTTTTCTCTGTATGTATTATTGTAGGGTCTACCTTAGAATGTAAAGCTCCTTGAGGCGACTGTTGTTGTGATTTGGCGCTGTGTAAATAAAACTGAACTGAATTGAGTTGCTCACAGCAGGAACTCTGTTCTTCCTCCTGTACAAGAAATTGAGATATAGGCAAGATCTTCAGCATCATCATCATCTTCTGAGAGTAAACGAGCAGACACCTTTCAGATTCAAATACTCTAAGAAAGGATCAGTCTCACTGACTCTTATCACATTTCCAGCTGCTCTGTCTTTTCTTTGAACTCAAATATCTTAACAAAGGAGAAATGAAACGTGTTGGATGTATTCCAGCCGGTCAATGATAATTGTTAATGAGTTACTTTAAAGGCTTTGCTGCTCTGCATGTGCATCGCAGCAGCACTAGTTATCTTTAGGTTTTAGCACAAAATACCACATCAGCACCTGAAAGCCTTCATTTGCACTGACAGTGGTGAGGGTGCGTATGAGTGACAGCTGGGATAAAGGTGGAGGTGGGAGTACATCAGGGATCTGCTCTGAGGCCCTTCCTGTTTGCAGATGATGTCAAGCAGGAGTCTTTATGATCTCCAGTGAGAGCTTAGAGCAGGTGGAGGTCTGCTCTGCAGAGGTGGAGGTGAGCCTGGAGGGAAGAGGAATGAAAGTCGTAGAAGATGAAACAATCCATGTGTGCGAATGACAGAGAGGCAGGTGGACAGGTGAACATGCTGGAGCAGGGGATGAGTTTAAATACCTGGGCTCAACCGTCTACAGAGAGGTGACGAAGAGAGTGCAGGCAGGTGGAGTGGGTGGAGGCAAGTGTGACAGAAGGACACCGTGAAAAGGGAAGGTCAAAGGATGGAGGTGAGACCTGCTGTGATGGGTGGAGCCGAGCTGAAGGTGTTCAGGTGTTCAGTGAGCAGGCTGGACATGAGGGACGGCTCAGAGTCAGAGAGGCTGAGATGGTCTGAGGATGTGCAGAGGAGGGAGGGTGGAGGACGAAGATGGAGCTGCAGGCAGGTGGAGGTTCATGGATGTAGTGAAGGAGGATGTGCAGAGGGTTGGAGTGTGAAATCAGTTCCTGTAAAAGTAGGTGTGAGAGCAGACTCATGGCGCCTGAAATGGCAGTTTTATTAGAGCGCTGCATGTGACGGATTTAAGACATGATGCAAAGATCCGGGGAGAGAAGAAGAAATGGAAATCCTGTCAGAGCGAAGCCGCTGCTGAGATTACAGCCGGGAGGTTCTCCGAGGACAACAAAGACCAAAATATATATAGATTCTCATCCTGGCGAATGAGCGAGGAAGTATGATTACGTGAGCCCGAGTGTGTCAGGCTGACGTACGAGCGCTTTGATCTGAGTGATTTGGGGAAGGCTGATCATCCCTGGACTCAGCTCATGAATAATAAAAGGAAACGGCAGAGGGAGGAACTTTAATCATCTTAAACTATTGAAATAAATAATACAGAGAAAAGGCAAAGACTGAAGTCAGGCTGTAAAACAGAGAAAAATAGGTTACAAGTGTAATCTGCAGGTATAACAGCTGAGGGTGACTAACGGTCTGCTGCACAAACACACTCAAGGAGCACATCACACGCCAGAGTCCTGAAGAGGCTTCATCTCCTGTGACCTAAAAACGATAGGGAACCACCGAGGGAACTAA
>NC_140471.1:36861942-36914442 GCF_051167445.1 Perissodus microlepis | reverse complement strand
GCAGCGGGGGCGACGAGCTGTGGTGGTAGCAAGAACAGCCCCGCCCCTATGACCTCTGACCCCTCTGAGAAACGCACACACGATGACCCCAGCAGCAGCAGAGCCCGTGATTGGACAGGAGGACGACAGCAGGAAGGTAGACGCAGGAAGACGAGTGTGAGCATGCTTAGACCGCCCCGCTGTATGTTCTGTGTGTCACGTATGTGTCCAGCAGCAGCGTGTTCCCGTTTAACTCGTGACTTTATTTACAAAACACATTTTCTCTCTGAACATTAGCCCCGCCCCCAAAATAAAACAGGCGGCGCAGATGTCTTCCTCATGGGCAGTGGGTGTAACTCTGCAAGTCTGAACATTAAAAATCCTCAGATGAGCGCACTCAGGCTTGTTCTGATTGGCTGTTGGGTTTGTCTTACACGTCTCAGATGTCTAACATTGAATCTGTGCTTTGATCTTAAGCTACATTCACACGTTTCCCTCAGAGGCAATGAAACTCCTGTTCAATCATCAGTGTCACGATCAATAAAGCTTTATTCAAGGATGGTTTGTGATTCATTTCTGTCATGGTGTCGATGTGGAAGGTAAATAAAATACAGACTCGGGGGGAGGAGAAACTGAAAGCTAGCCATCATTATAAAATTACTCATATCATCAGTATATCATCATCATCATCATCATTATTATTATTATTATTATTATGTCATCAGCTGTTATTATAATGTTATTACACTAATATTATTATGTCATTCAATTCCGTTTTATTCAAACAGCGCCAAATCACAACAACAGTCGCCTCAAGGCGCTTTATATTGAAAGGTAGACTCTACAGAGAAAAGCCCAACAATCATTTGACTCCCCTGTGAGCAAGCACTTTGGCGACAGTGGGAAGGAAAAACTCCCTTTTAACAGGAAGAAACCTCCAGCAGAACCAGGCTCAGGTAGGGGCGGGGCCATCTGCTGTGATTGGTTGGTGAAAGAAGGAAGACAGGATAAAACAGCGGTCTCCAACCCCCGGGCCACGGACCGCTACCGGTCCGTGAGTCGTTTGGTACCGGGCCCTGGGAGTTGAGGCTCGGGTGGGAAATTTATGGGGGGGGGGTTTATCGTTTTTATTGTTAACTCGGTTTCCCTGGGTCTTTTCCTGTATGTTATGGATAAAAATTATTTTTTCTGGTACCGGTACTGGTTTTATTTTGTTGTATTTATCTGCGACAAGTAAATATCTACAATAACTATATTATACAAACACTGAAAAAACAGAGAACAACGTCATGGAAAACAAAACAGGAAGTAAAACTGGGACGCAAAACTGAACGACAAAAACAAAGAACTAACAAGCAGAAAAAAACATAACTGAAAACGGCCCAGGACCACAACGGTTCCTCCGTTTAAAACTTGTCACTGATGCAGACTCGGAGACTTCAGGGAGCTGCAGAACTGAAGAGTGCAAATATCTGAGGCTGAGGCAGAGCCCAACAAAGCAGCAGAGACATGAGGAGCCCTCAAACACGTCACTGGTGTGGGTAAAAAGTGTGCTGCAGACCAAGCTGGCATCCAGTGAAGGCTTTATTAGTCCTGCGTGGACAGTGTTGGTGAGTAACGGAGTACATGTGCCGCCGTTACATATTTAAAATACAGAATATGAGTAACTGGATTCCGTTACAGTTACCGTTTAAAAAGGTGGTATTTAGAATACAGTTACTTTGTTGAAATAAATGGATTACACTGCGGTACTTTCCTGTTTCATATGTTCGGCTATCAGTGTTGGGAAGGTTACTTTTAAAATGTATTCCATTACAGAATACAGAATACATGCCCCAAAATGTATTCTGTAACGTATTCCGTTACGTTACTCAATGACAGTAACGTATTCTGAATACTTTGGAATACTTAATATATTATCATGCTTTTTACAATAATAATAATAATAATAATAATAAATTTTATTTATGAGCGCCTTTCAAGTCACCCAAGGACACTTTACAATAGGATAAAACAACAACAACGTGAATGTACTATTGCTGTGTGATTTATTACTATTACTGAAGGTCCGCGACTCTGAACTGTAGTAAAGGGACCTCTGACTAATACGGCGGGGTCCCTGTCGGCTCGTAGCCGAAAAATAGCTTTACTTTGTTGTGTGGGTCAACTTTTCTTGCGAGAGACAGAGAGAGGCGTTGAAAGACTGCTGCAACGGAACTTATTGTTTTCGGAGGAAAACACGAACACAGTGTACAGTCGAGTCTTAATAGCTTACTTACAACTGGGCTCGTCAGGCTCTCTTCTTGGCTGAAGTGGTTATTATTATATTTACATGCTTCCAGCTCCCGTTTTTCCTCGATGACAACTCATACCTTTCCACTCCCCTTTTTCTCCCTCCTCGCGCTCACAGACCCATAACGTGTATGGCAGTCCATTCTCCCTGCAACACGGACTACACACGGACTACACACGGACTACACTGCCCATGATGCTACATTCTTTAGAGCTATGCTTGTAGCATTCTGCCTGTTAGCTTAGCACAACAACAACAACAACGAAAAGGCGCTCTCTCACCCAGGAAACACACAGTCGCAGAGAGAGAGAGAGCGTCGCCCTGTAACCATGGCAACCGTAACGCTGCCGCCTGGAACAACAGAACGTAGCTGTCAAACAAAACCCAAACAGTCCTGACCCGCGACAAAATGAAACAGGAAAGTACCGCAGTGTAATCCATTTATTTCAACAAAGTAACTGTATTCTGAATACCACCTTTTTAAACGGTAACTGTAACGGAATACAGTTACTCATATTTTGTATTTTAAATACGTAACGGCGGTACATGTGTTCCGTTACTCCCCAACACTGTTGGCTATGCCCTCTCTGTTTTTGGTTTCCACACCGATGGAAACCCAAACCAAACACGCATTAAGAGGCTCTAATGTCTGTGTCTCAATCTCACGGCCCATGTCACCTCTACTTGCAGCCGCATAATGACGGGAAGAAATATTATTGTTCAAAAAATGATTTAATATGAAGGCAATAGCACAGTGTTGCAGGCATCGCCCTAAAGCATGTAGCCTGATGGTGTAGTCCGTGCTGCAGGGAGAATGGACCCGTGATGTGTCTGTGAGCGAGGGAGAGAAAGGGAAAGTCCGAGCTGTCACGGAGCAGAAACGGGAGCTGGAAGCATGTAAATATAATAATAACCACTGCAGCCAAGGTAAAGTGCAGCCTTACCTAATGTCCACCTACTGTTACTCATTTATATCAAGATTTAAACATCTAGTTGGTGTTGGTATGGAGAGTAACCTTCAGTAATAGTAATAAATTACACAGCAATAGTTCATTCATGTAGTTGTAAAAAGCATGATCATATATTAAGTAATCCAAAGTATTCAGAATACGTTACTGTCATTGAGTAACGTAACAGAATACGTTACAAAATACATTTTGGGGCATGTAATCTGTAATCTGTAGTGGAATACATTTTAAAAGTAACCTTCCCAACACTGTGCGTGGACCAGTGTTGGTCAAGTTACTTGAAAAAAGTAATCAGTAACTAATTACTGATTACTTCCCAAAAAACGTAATCCCGTTACTTTTTTTTAATTTTCAAGAGTAATTAGTTACTGCATAATCCATCATACAAAATGTAATCAAATGGAAAAGTCTCTTTTTAAAACTTGTTTTATTAGTTTTAATCTTTTAACTTTATGCATCAAGCAAAAATTAAATTATCTGCAACATTCTCTGACTGGAAGAAATTAGTTTAACATTTAAACCTATTTTCTGCACGTTCCAGCACATAAAATAAAATATTTTTTTGTGTTTACACTCAGTCTTTCAAATAGATGCAAGTAAAACACAGCAGAAAATAAATAAAGTCAAAGACTAGCGGTCCTGTTGCTCTATTTTCACCTGTAAAGCAGGAGTGGGGCAGGCGGAGGTTTACCCTGGTGCAGGTGAGCCGCAGCGGTCAGTGGAAGGATACGGCAGCTTCTCTGTGAATGTCACATTCCCGTTGTAGCTACTTGGTGCTTGCTCGGAAGTTTAGGGGTTTTTTGCTGTAAAAAGAAGTTTTCTTCCCACGCACAACGGACACTAATGTTTTTGTCACTTTTTATGGAATCAAACTCAAAGTAAGGTCAGTACTTCCACGCTTTAAACGCTGCACGCTCATACTCTCTCCCACACTGATATATGATCCACTGTTGATCTGCACACAGCTGTTGTCATGAACGTCGCACTCGCTTACGTCACTGTCATGAGACATTCTCGCAAAAGAATAGTAACGCAGTAACGCAGCGTGCTTACAGGAAAGTAACAGTAATCTAATTACCTTTTTTGCAATAGTAATCCCTTACTTTACTCGTTACTCGAAAAAAGTAATCGGATTACAGTAATGCGTTACTTGTAACTCGTTACTGCCCATCTCTGGCGTGGACACCAAGCTAACTGCTGAAGACAGAAAATACAGTCTTTTATTCTGAAAGGCTCAATGTGCACAATTCAATTCAATTTTATTTCTACACCAAATCCCCACAACAGTCACCTCGGGGCACTTTGTATTGTAAGGTAAACCCCAAAGAGAAAACCCCAACAACCACATGACCCCCTATGAGCCAGCACTTTGGCAACAGCAGGAAGGAAAAACTCCCTTTTAACAGGAAGAAACCTCCAACAGAACCAGGCTCAGGGAGCCTAATCTTAAAAGTAGAGATAGTGTCTGTCTCACACTCAGGATAAACTTAACGTGTCTGGATTATCGTCTGCTGGAAGTCAGAGGTCAGAGGTGAGGGTGGACTTTCTCCTCGTGAGCTTCCTCCAGCTGAGAACGTGTTTCATGATTGTTGACAGGAAGCCTAACAGGAGCACTCGGGTGATGCTGTTAATTTGGACACATGATCTGAGCATGCCCAGTTGTGTCAGCTGACAGTTGTTCATCATGGAAATGTTTCCTGGGATGGTCTGCAGGTGAGGGAATGTCCAGGAACACATGAGCTCAGCTCTCATTGGACAGAGTCACGTGAGCTCAGTTCTCATTGGACAGAGTCACGTGAGCTCAGCTCTCATTGGACAGATTTATTGTTTGTTTGAATTAACGAGCTCTCAGCAGTTTTCTGCTGAAGAATAAAAACTTTCCTGTTCACAGGTGGGACTCATTGACTGAGCCTGGTTCTGTTGGAGGTTTCTTCCTGTTAAAAGGAAGTTTTTCCTTCCCACTGTCACCAAGGTGCTGCTCATAGAGGGTTGTCAGATTGTCGGGGTTTCCCTCTATTATTGTAGGATCTTTACCTTACGATTTAAAGAACCTTGAGGCGACTGTTGTTGTGATTTGGTGCTGTATAAATAAAATTGAAATGAACTGAGATGATTGGTGGGGGCTGTGAGGTCAGCACGGTGAAGGTCTGAGTGAGACGTGAGATGTTCACGCACCACCGTGATGGCTCTGACCTTCCTGTGGCATCGTCTCACAGTGGACGCACGCCTCAGCGGCTGCAGCAGGAGGACCCCCGCGGTGTTTCTGGTATCCTGCTGCTTCCTGTTTCCAGGCCACCGCTCTGCTGAGGTCACAGAGGTCGCCTCAAATACCATGGTAACGCCTGAAGTCGTGAATCCAACCGCTGGGTGTTTAAAGCAGCTCTCATTTCTCTGATCTCTGCAGATGGTCAGCATCCTCTGTCAGTATGTCCCACCATCATCATCTCCTTCACCGCCATCAGCCCGCCCTCACTGTCTGTTAGATCAGGGTAAGTCTCTACATTTTTCTTACTTGACTTTATTTTCCCACCTAAAAACCTCCAAACAGTCTCTCAGTGTGACCCAAGTCTGTGCCACAGATGCATGCTTCGCTCCCAGTGTCTCTAATTTGATCTAATTTCATTCCAACTCGCCTGAAGCTGCAGGAAGCCTGCTGTGACCGGTTGAATGCATGCTTGAGGCCGAGAACACCGCAGCATGAGCGTTCAGAAAGCTCGCCACGTGTAAGGTAAACATGACAGTCTGAACACGTGAACATGTCTGTGTGCAGGTGTCTCAGAGGACATGTGAAGCTGCTGCGTTGTTGAGGACACGCTGATGCTGACGGAGGGTTGTTTCTGCAGCACAGGTACAGATCACATGACCTCCTGCTGGCTGCTTTCATGGCTGACCTGGATTCTCGGTTTGATGCCAGCAGCAGTGCAGTGACACAGAAACTGGAACATCACATTTGCATTTCAGGCATTTAAGGAGGAAGATCGCAGACATCCACAGAGAGCGGGAGAGACTGCAAAGGGAGAGCAGAGAGACACAGGGTCCAGGAGGGCAGAGGTCACAGCGTTGGGGTTCATCTGAAAGTCTGAGAATTCAGAATTCAGAGAAGAAAATATCCACCCTGCCCTGATCTCGCTGTGACTTAAAAGTTCATCAGTAGCTGAAGTCACGTGGGAAACGAACGAGTGGTAATGAGGCTAAAAGCAGATAAGACCTGACCTGCAGCTCGCAAAGGAATCTCTGCTGATGTGATCTGACTCCATGAAGCACCTGAACACCTTCTCCATGTCATCACAGCACCCCGGGTACTCTGCCTGGAAATGTCCAAGGCTAACCAGGCTCAGGGAGGGGCGGGGCCATCTGCTGAGAAGGAAGACAGGATAAAGACATGCTGTGGAAGAGAGACAGAGATTAATAACAGATATGATTCAGTGCAGAGAGGTCTGTTAACACATAGTGAGTGAAGAAGAAACACCCAGTGCATCATGGGAATCGCCCGGCAGCCTACACCTATTGCAGCATAACTAAGGGAGGATCCAGGGTCACCTGGTCCAGCCCTAACTATATGCTAAAGTTTGAAGCCTAATCTTAAAACAATCCACGCTGATGATGGTGGTGATGATGATGGTATTGTTATTGGTTACCGAAAGGCTCATCTTTGTTCCTTCATGCATTCAGCTCGCCTTCTCACACAAAACGACAGAAATACAAGTAAACTGTGAATAACGTGTCGGAGTCGGTTTACTCTGGTGTGATTAAAATCATGAGCATGGATAAAGTCTCAGTGTTGTCTCTGAGTTCAGCTTCAGATCATGGCTGTTCTTCAGAAACTCTCCTGCTGACGGTTGGGGGAGGAGCCTGAAGCGAAGCACAGCAAAGCTGCTGAACCTCGGAGCCAGAGGAACGCTGAAGCTGTGCAGCGGCACTCCAAACACTGAGGCCGCAGGATGAAAAACAGGAGCAGTTAAATCATTTCAGCCAACAGGATGAAGGTCCTCACATCTGGAAACACTTTCAGGAAGTCGCAGGCTCTGTTGTCAGAGGCGCTGCGAGTGTTTCTTCGGCTCTCCTGATGATCGGAGTGTCACAGCGGTCTACCTTTGAGCTGTTTTATGTCCCACTGTAATGAAGCACAGACAGTCTTGCAGTGAGGACACGGAGGCCCATTTAGAGGAACATGAAGTGTATTCGCCTAAAAACCACAACCAAACTCCAGAAGCTGAGAGCTGAGGGTGAATCTGATGCTGCGTTTGCTCTTCCTCTGCTCAGGTGCAGGCTAATTAAACGCACAGACTCCAGGACGTAGATGGTGACGGACAAGCTTCCCTTCAAAGAGCCGAACAGAATCAGAATCAGCATACTTATTAATCCCTAAGGAAATGATGTGGGTTACAGTTGCTCCAGCACAGTAACAGAAACAGACTAAACTATTTAACAGTACAGTATGTTACAGATTTACAGATTTAATAGCACAATGTATACGAATCACTCAGTAATAAATATCAAAGACTGACGGCAACATTACTGAGTAGAAAAGAGTGTGCAAACAGGCTGTAACTATTGCAGCGTTTACAGTGTGTTACATGGAGGAGTTATACAGGGAGCCACAGGCAGGAATCACTTCCTGTGTTGTTCAGTGGTGCATTATGGGTAATCTCAGTCTCTCACTGAGCGTGCTCCTGTGACTGCCCAGCATGCCATGGAGTGGGTGGGAGGTGTTATCCAGCATCGTCCTTATCTTGGACAACATCTGCCTCTCAGACACCACCCTAATAGGGTCCAGCTCCGTCCCTACAGGCTTGTGATCAGTTTATTGAGTCTGTTGGCATCTGTGACCCTCAACCTGCTGTCCCAGCATGCAACAGCACAGAGGATAGCACTGACCACAACAGACTCACAGAAAATCCTGAGCGTTGTCCGACAGACGTTGAAGGACCTCAGAGACGACTCTGGCCCTTCCTGTAAAGCGCAGTGGTGTTTCTAACCCAGTCCAGTTTATAGTCTGTATGTACTCTGAGGTATTTATAGTCCTCCACAACGTCCATGTTGACCCCGTGGATTGAAACAGGGGTCACAGGTTTTCCAGGTCTTCCAAAAATCCACAGTCAATTCCTTGGTCTTTGCCATGTTGAGCTGCAGATCATTCTGCTCGCACCGCGTGACAAAGGAGTCGACCACAGCCCGGTATTCTGACTCATCACCCTCACTAATGCATCCAGCCACCACAGAGTCATCAGAGAAAAACACCATGCAGGCACCATCCTGGAGTCTTCAGGAGTACGTCCTGACCCTCTGCAGGTGAGGAAACACCTGAGCTGACCCAGAGCAGGCTGGAGCGACGCAGCAGACGTTTCCGCTGATTTCATGTTTCCTGGACCTGTGTTTGTTCCGTCTCAGCACGTTCACATGTACACGCTGTGACTGCTGGAAGCTTCTTCTGTATCTGACCTGCTGTAGTTCTGTTCCTTCGCTCAGTAATGGGTTTGTGTTGGTCCCACCGAGGATGCGGGACCACTCTGCGGTGTTTCAGGTGGTGTGAGCTGGATTCAGGTGTGTCCTGAAGGGTGATCCGGGCTGTTGGTCGGACCCTCCTCATCTGTCTGCTCTCTCTCTGCCCCCTGAATTAGTCCCGGAGCAACGAGTGAACAGGCCTCACACGGAAAATCCTTCCCACTGTCGTCAAAGTGCTGCTCATAGGGGGTCATATGATTGTTGGGTTTTCTCTGTATGTATTATTGTAGGGTCTACTTTACAATAAAGTTTTAAAGTGTGTGTGTGTATCAGGATGATGTCACATCCTGTCGGAGGTGTTTATCGAACAGCAAAGGAAGCATTCGCTCGTATCTGAACTTTACTGAGGCATATTTTTTATTCTCACCGACATAAAAGGAAAACCATCACTGACTCGCTGTCCTCTGATAACACCCTTCCACCCTACGGTCACTTCCTGAACCAAATCCAACATGGCGGAAGCAAGGACTGAAATTGACCTTTGTCTGTATGTTTATCAGTTCAATATACCTATATATATATATATATATATATATATATATATATATACACACTAGGGGTGCAACGATACACGTATCGATATTGAACCGTTCGATACAGTGCTTTCGGTTCGGTACGCATATGTATCGAACAATACAATATTTTTAATTTATTTTATCAACTTTCCTTCTGACGATGCTGTCTGTGTTGAGCGCTCAGTGGATCTGCGCTCGACAGTGCAGCCTAGGCGGAGCAGTCGAACGCAGCAGGGCAAGCTAGCAGACAGAAGTTAAGCTCCCTGCAACATGGCAAATTGAACCTCCCCCACCCTCATTCAGATCTGGCCTTTGGAACTATTTTGGTCTTCATGTGACGTATGACCCTGAAGGTAAGCGCGTCATGGACAAAAGTAAAACAGTATGTCGGATGTGCCACGCAATGCTCAATTACATGGGTGGGAACTAGTGTGTTAGCGCAGTTAGCTCGTTAACATGTTGACGCCGTCCAGCCCCACGCACGGGCCGATCCGCGGTAGCTTGTTAACGGAGATTTGCCGTGTTGTGGCGTTAACGTCATTTCAGATTAAAGCTGACAGCACTAGTGGGAACACAACGAATATGACTGCACATTTACTCCGACATCATCCTCGTGCAAAGACAAGTGGAAGCAGACAAAAACAACAAGCACGCATGCTACAAACTTTACCCGAGTCATTTAGACAGCTGTTAGCACAGGATTCTCCTTATGGGGACCTGATATGTTTAATATGCTGCTGAGAATATAGCCCAGAAGAAGTGTATAGTATAGCTTTTATTTTGGAAGGAGACATTTCTCTGTAATAAACTCTCTTTTCTAAAGATGAGTGATTTCTCGATCAGATAGATTTATTTTTTTATTACTTTGTTGTTTCAGCGACATTAAATTTAAAAACTGTACTTTTGAGTTAAAATATATATTTATAATTTTAATAAATGACAAATTAAAGCATGCGACAGTACAGCCTAGGCGGAGTAGTCGAACGCAGATCCACTGAGCGCTCAACACAGACAGCATCGTCAGAAGAAAAGTTGATCAAATAAAGAAAAAAATTTGTATTGTTCGATACATATGCGTACCGAACCGAAAGCACTGTGTCGAACGGTTCAATATCGATACGAATATCGTTGCACCCCTAATATATATATATATAATCATATATAAACACAGGTTTAAAGCTCAGTGTTTAAACCTCACGATGTAACTCCAGCCCATGCAGCAGTATATTAATGACTAACCTCGTATTGTGGATGGATTATCTCAGTTGTTCTCCTGACTGAAGTTTGGTCCGTTTACAGCATCCTGCCATGCGATTGTATTTGTCCCGAACCATCAGGAACCCTCAAGTTAACTTTTATCGAGTGGGAAAAAGTTAGCGTTCATCCTCCAGCTTCACTGTGTTTGTAATGCTAACATAGCTGTGTCGCTAGCGATCACGTAGCACATCATTATATAGCAGCTAGCCCAACTTCAGTAACCCTGCAAACGTCACTGCCAATGACTGTATAAAACATGGACGACGCGACAGCTCCCCAAAAATGAAGCCAAAACGTCTCTATCGCCCCCTGGTGTCTGGCTGCAGTATAGGTCATAAACCCCGCCTCCTCCATGTTAGCGGATGGGACTGGGGTCAGAATAAAATAAATTTATTCTCCTCAGATAATTTTTTTCCAAAGATTCTTTCTTTTGTTATCAATAGTTCTCATCACGCTGATTGATGTTCAAGGGGTCTCCTCTCCGATAAGTTTGATTCTAATTCCTACCGCGGTGATGTTAAATTGGGATGTAACGTCATCACAGCAGCTGTGACTGGCAGCTGCAGTCACGGAGAAACTTGCGTATCTCTGTTCGGGAATAGCAGATAGAGCGCAGGCTCTGAGAGGAGGGCCAGCGTTTACGCTACGAAAACACGACCGAGTGTTTTAACCTGACAGCCTGAGGTGTTCTTCAGTAAACTGGACTACCCGACAGAAGGACCCGAGGCCCCGCTGCACTTTTTCGGTAAGTTAAACGTGTTTGTAAGCTAATCCATAACTACCGTCCTTAGCTAGGTCCTGAGACCTAGCTAGCTAAGATGAGCACTCGGCTGTCAGGGTTCGTTTAGCTAATCTGTGCAGGTGAATGAATTTACCCTGACTAAAGAAATCAAGAGAAACGCTCCAGGCTGCTCAGTCACTAATTACTGTTACTGTACTTTTATTACAAGTATTATACTGTAAAAGCAACAGGCTGCACTCTGCTTCAGCTCCTGTGCAGAGCTGAATATTAAATATGTGCAAACAACAGCATGTTTTCAGTCTCTTGCCACATCTATAAAGACAGTAACTTTAAAAAAAAAAAAGAAAAAAAAAAGCTTGTACCTTGTAGCTCCTCATTACTCAGGAACTATGGATTAAAGTACTGTAGTGTACTGTAATACTGAAAAAAATGTAAGAGAAGAGCTTCAGATCCTGAGTGTGTGAGGACAGAAGAATCAGCTTTATTTCAATTTTGAGGGATAAAATTTATATTTGAGTTTGATGGTTCTGTTGTCTTTGTGATTACAGGAGCTGCCCTCAGATTCAGACCTCAGCACCACCCAGTGACAGCAGACAGATCATCCAACATGTTCACATGTTAACTGCAAAGTGAACTGATGAAAACAGTACAAAGGTTAAAGTACCACATGTGCTGTAGTGAAAGCTGCAGCTGTTTTATTGATAAAGTTAAAGACAAAAAGTCAAAAGGATTAATCACTCATGTAACTGTGTCACTATATATCAGCATTAACAGGACCTCAGTTTGGTGTTTCAGAGAGCTGCTGATCTCAGACCTGCACAGCTTCCGTTTTAAACACTTGATGTACTCAGCTGCATGAAGAGCACGTTTGAGTTTCTCTGACACAATTAAATAAAACCTGATGAAGGTCAAAGGTCGTCACTTGTATGTTGAACTACAAACTTGTCATCTGTAATTCTTTCACAGTTTTTTTACACATAGTGGGTTATTTACCATAAAATGATGCAGAGTTATTCATACCAGAGTAACCAGAGAGGATCATATATTTTTAAATATATAACTTTCTACAGGACTGAATATCATATATTTATATAAAAGTCCAGAGCCTCTGGGGAGTATCCGAGTATTTATAACATTACACAAACCAAATGTCTCCATCACAGCAGAATTTTTTAAGATTTGAACGGTGAAAATAGCACAAAAACTGTGGGAGTAGTTAAGCGCCAAAAAGTGTACGGAAGCAACTAGAATAAAATAGTGGAATAAAGAATAAAGAGAAACAGGAACTCAAGGATCTAAAGGATAAAGAATGAAGAGAAACAGGAACTCAATAGTGTGGATGCCCTTTGAGGGCATCCACACAACAACAGAATTAGAATGAAAACAACGGAATTAACATGAAAACGACGGAATTTTAATGAAAACAACAGAATTTGAAAAAAAGAGTAGAATTAGAATGAAAACAATGGAATTTGAATGAAAACAACGGAATTTCAATAAAAACAACGGAATTAGAATGAAATGAATAGAATTTGAATGAAAACAACGGAATTAGAATGAACAGAACAGAATTTGAATGAAAACAAAAGCATTTGAATGAAAACAACGGAATTTGAATAAAAACAACGGAATTAGAATGAAATGAATAGAATTTGAATGAAAACAACAGAATTTGAATCAAAACAATGGAATTAGAATGTACAGAACAGAATTTGAATGAAAACAACAGAATTTGAATGAAAACAACAGAATTTGAATGAAAACAATGGAATTTGAATGAAAACAACAGAATTTGAATGAAAACAATGGAATTTGAATGAAAACAACAGAATTTGAATGAAAACAACGGAATTTGAATGAACAGAACAGAATTTGAATCAAAACAACGGAATTAACATGAAAACGACGGAATTTAATGAAAACAACAGAATTTGAATAAAAAGAGTAGAATTAGAATGAAAACAACGGAATTAGAATGAAAACAATGGAATTTGAATGAAAACAATGGAATTTGAATGAACAGAACAGAATTTGAATCAAAACAACGGAATTAACATGAAAACGACGGAATTTAATGAAAACAACAGAATTTGAATAAAAAGAGTAGAATTAGAATGAAAACAACGGAATTAGAATGAAAACAATGGAATTTGAATGAAAACAATGGAATTTGAATGAACAGAACAGAATTTGAATCAAAACAACGGAATTAACATGAAAACGACGGAATTTAATGAAAACAACAGAATTTGAATAAAAAGAGTAGAATTAGAATGAAAACAACGGAATTAGAATGAAAACAATGGAATTTGAATGAAAACAACGGAATTAGAATGAAAACAATAGAATTTGAATGAAAACAACGGAATTAGAATGAACAGAACAGAATTTGAATGAAAACAACAGAATTTGAATGAAAACAACAGAATTTGAATGAAAACAACGGAATTAGAATGAACAGAACAGAGTTTGAATGAAAACAACAGAATGTGAATGAAAACAATGGAATTTGAATGAAAACAACGGAATTAGAATGAACAGAACAGAATTTGAATGAAAACAATGGAATCTGAATGAAAACAACGGAAGTAGAATGAAAACAATGGAATTTGAATGAAAACAACAGAATTAGAATGAAAACAATGGAATTTGAATGAAAACAACGGAATTAGAATGAAAACAACAGAATTAGAATGAAAACAACAGAATTTGAATGAAAACAACGGAATTAGAATGAACAGAACAGAATTAGAATGAAAACAACAGAATGTGAATGAAAACAATGGAATTTGAATGAAAACAACAGAATTTGAATGAAAACAACAGAATTTGAATGAAAACAACGGAATTAGAATGAACAGAACAGAGTTTGAATGAAAACAACAGAATGTGAATGAAAACAATGGAATTTGAATGAAAACAATGGAATTTGAATGAAAACAACGGAATTAGAATGAACAGAACAGAATTTGAATGAAAACAATGGAATCTGAATGAAAACAATGGAATTTGAATGAAAACAATGGAATTTGAATGAAAACAACAGAATTAGAATGAAAACAATGGAATTTGAATGAAAACAACGGAATTAGAATGAACAGAACAGAATTTGAATCAAAACAATGGAAGTTTAAAACAAACAACAGAATTAGAATGAAAACAACGGAATTAGAATGAAAACAACGGAATTTGAATGAAAACAATGGAAGTTTAAAACAAACTAGAAAAATTTGCATTTCCTGCGAAAATGCTGTGTGGATGCCTTAACGCTGAAGATTTCTGCTGAAAAAAGCTGAAAAAACGCTGCCCTGAGCAGGATTCGAACCTGGCCCTTCTGGTCTCAAGGCGGCTACTCATCTCACGGAGCCAAACTCAGTCTCACAATGAAAAGGTGGACAGACTGACAATTCTGCTGAAATGAGCAGAAGCTGCTGAGAATTGTGCTGATAAGAGGTGAATCAGCAGAATTTCTGCTGAAAAGAGGTAAAGAAGCAAAAAGATGCGCTGAAAATAAATGAATCAGCAGAACTTCTGCTCAAAAGAGTTTTTTCTGAAAACAGCTGAGATTTGTGCTAATAAGAGGTGAAAAGGCGGAAAATTTTTCAGAAGAGGTGAATAAGCAGAATTTGGGCAAAAAAGAGGTGAATGACGAGAATTCTACGGTGGCCCCTAGAGACAAAACACATGCAAACTCCAAAACACTTGAAAAATCCAAAACACTTGCAAACTCCAAAACACTTGCAAAATCCAAAACACTTGCAAAATCCAAAACACTTGCAAACTCCAAAACACATGCAAATGTAAATAACATGTAAATAACAATTAGCTAATGTTGTTCATGAGACTAAAGTCATATCACTTTGGTAATGTAAATATAATATGGCCAATATTATAGTTATTATATTAATCATTATTAGCTATTACAGCAGTGAACATGAACTCTGTGTCAAATACTTAGCCTCAGTACAGATTCAAGTTGCAGTTATTTATATGTCTTATCACCTTAAATCTTCACTCAAAGACAAGTGTCTTTGACAGTGTATATATAGGTGTATCATATATAAGAGACAAATGTTGTTCCTTCAGTATGTTGGCATTACTAAATTTGGCTCATTGCTTACAGATATTTATAAAAAGAAAATGTACGAGCTGTGATAACTGTGTCTGATAAAATGAAGAGTAGACTGATATATGAAATATTCCTTTATTGGGTGAGAAAATCAGACCATGTCATAACTGCTTTAAGTCATACAGAATAGATATCAGAGCCTTAAACAGGCTGACTTCTGCTAAATGGGTCAAACTGGGCAGAAAGTCTACAAACACATAACATCCTTATAGAATATGATGTAACACTATAGATCAACTTAGCTCAGAATATATAAAGCATATAAACAATTACAGCAATATGATGCAACAAACACAGCAGCTACTGATCCAAAATACTCAAAGCTTCATAGAACTGAAACAAACATTTATTTTTAGCTCCATCCTGCTGCTGATACAGACTTTAGGTTTCTGAATATTAAACTTGTTGCTGCCTTTCATAGTGTGTAACTTGAAGGCCCTGAGTACTTTCTCCCACACTGAAAACACTGGATGATCACATTATTTGAACATTACCTAATAAGACTGATTCAGGACAGACAGTTATGTTAAACTTTCCTAGCAGTCCTTCACAAACAGGGAACAGTCTGTCTATTCTCTCCATCTGTCAGCTGCTGCTGGCTCTTCCTCCTCCTCTTCCTCACACACTGCTGAGTTTGTCCTGGTGGATCATCAGGGGTGCAAAGCCTCACAGATGATGTGCAGCAGTGGGTCCCTCAGTCTGTCCTCACTCTGGACACTTGCAGTCGTCACACATGGAAATCAAATGTGTGATAAGCTGCAGGATTCAAACACAAGTGTAACTTATAAACACATGTTCATACTTTTATTCCACAATCAGAGAGAAAGAAACAGAGAGAGAGTGCAGGACAGACAGACAGGTGACAGTCTCAGGTGTACACACTGCTACACAACAGCACCAGAGAAGCAGGATTTAGTGTTTGTGTTATTACGAGTGCTAAACAAGAAGAGTTCCAGATGGTCCAGTGGACACATGTGTGACTGCTGTGATTAAAGCATCTTTCTTTCAGCTTAACGAGTGAACCGTCAGCTCGTTCAAACACACGTTAAAGTCCGTTTGGCTCGACACCACCGAACAGAGGCAGCAATATAACATAGCTGACATTAACAGTGCAGTGAATCCTGCTTGTGCCGTGATATTCAGGACTGCAAACCGAGCAGCATCACTGACTTTCAGCCTGTTGTGTTTGTGGATATATGACTGACTTTAATTATCCATAAAATCATCACATCTCTGTAAGATTAAAGTCAACTATTGAACGGCGCATATTTTGAAGTAAAGTCTTTAAAACCAAGTTAGTACAAACATCGCTAATGTCACATAACTCTGCTGACATGTGGCCAACAGGAATGTTTTAATGTTCTTCATTATAAAAACATTTGCGCATAAATAAGTGACATAATATTCAGTACTTACTTCTGAAAGTTTACTCTTCGGCGGCTCCGCTTCCGCCGTTTTTTTCGGCAAAATTATCCACACCACCGCCGCGCTATGAAATCTGGGATATGTTGGGCCCATCCTTAAAATTCAGGGAAATTAAGGACGCATTTGAGGGCCGCATTTCGAGCAGCCTTCGAATTGGGACAGCCTTCGTCGTGTCGCTGTGACGTAATCGGCCTTAAAATGCAGCCTTTAAGGCTGCAGACCCTGAATTGGGATACAGCCCAAATCCGGTCATTGGTACTTCCTGGCTTGTGTAGTTACTAGGTAACAAAAGCTCAACACTGCCCCTAGCGTCCTGGAGCACTTCCGTTGTGTTTTGGAATTTGCATGTGTTTTGGGGTTTGCATGTGTTTTGGAGTTTGCAAGTGTTTTGGAATTTGCAAGTGTTTTGGAATTTGTACGTGCTTAGTCTCTAGGGGCCACCGTAGAATTCTGCTAAAAAGAGGTTTTTGCTGAAAACAGCTGAAAAAGCTGGTATTTGTGCTGAAAAGTGGTGAAAAAACTGAAAATTGTGCTGAAAAGGGGTGAAAAAGCTGAAATTTGTGTTGAAAAGAGTTAAAAAAGTTTAACTGTTAACTGAAAGAAATGTTGCCATAAGCGGGATTTGAACCCGGGCCTCCCAGTCTGAGAACGGATGCTCATCTCACTGAGCTAAAACACAGGTCAACCCGGCAAGGAAAATCAGTGAGGCCACTGATAATATGCAGAAATGGGCAAAAAATATTGCAAAAAAAATTCAATATCTCAAAAAGTATAGAAGTTATGAGCACCAAAAGTCATAGCCGGAAAGAGCAGAAAGAGCAGAATTTTTTAAGATTTGAACGGTGAAAATAGCACAAAAACTGAGGGAGTAGTTGAGTGCCAAAAAGTGTACGGAAGCAACAATAAAATAGTGGAATAAAGAATAAAGAGAAACAGGAACTCAATAGTGTGGATGCCCTTTGAGGGCATCCACACAATAAAGCGCCCTGAGGCGACTGATGTTGTGATTTGGCGCTGTGTAAATAAATAAGGACATGCTGGTGGTGATTCAAGCTGTCAGCCTGATGACGGAGGCCGGGCCAGAGGTGTCCTGAAGCAGCAAACAGAAACAAAAACTTGGAGGCAGAACGAGGTCAGGAAGGTCACAGAGAGAGAGTCGTGATTGGCTTGTTCAGAGAGGCGAGCAGCAACCCTCTCTGAGGTAGGAGGCTTCACCGGTGAGACAAGCAGAGGATGGAGACGAGGACGAAGGCTCGTCACTTTGTGGGTCATCCTGCTGTTTGACGCTCTGATGAGCACTTTGGGAGGAAAAACAGTAATTATTAAACTAAAGGATGGAACAGCGTTAATATTTCAGGGCTGAAAGCAGATCTGCTCTCAGGGAATGTCACTCCCAGAATTCCCAGAGTGGGAGTTCTTTGAAAGGCGTAAAGCGTTCCGTGGAGCTGTGAGACAGCTGAAGCAGAAGTGTCTCAGACTGGACGGAAACATTCTGTTTCCTGTCTGCGTGGCGTTTTCAGGAGGTGACCGTGACCACGCGCTCTGAGAACATCAGCTCTTTGTTTCTGCGTCCTGACGACACTCCGGAACTCTGACTGATGACAGACGCCAGCGTCTGAGCCGCTGCAGCAGGAAGTCCTGCGGTGTTTAATGTCAGCCTGTGGCAGGAATAAACATCCTGGATCATCACAGAGTGAGCGCGGGGAGCAGCGAGCTCCGCCTCCGCCTTGCAGCTGGAGCTGATGGAGAGGCAACAGCAATGGAATCTGTTCGCCGTCAGCCCGACAGACGCTGGTCTGCACACGCTCACGGGTCGACGCGACACAGGATACCTGAACTGGTCCTGGATGCTGCACGGCAAGCAGGAGGCACCATGCTCCGCCCCCGGCTCCGCCCTCCTAGTGCAGGACGCTGAAGGACTCAAAGATTTATACCTGGACACAAATCCACAGAGCGAAAAACACTAGAGGCAGTGAGGAGCTCCTGCAGGCCGTGAACTGAACATCCCTCTGATGCTGCTGCTTACATCACTTCCTGTCATCTCTAGTAAACGCCGCCTGTCAGCAGCTGTCGGCTTCACTGTGAGCGTCCAATCGGCACTGAGCCACACCTGAAGCAGCAGGTAAAGGCAGAGGGTCATGCTGGATGTCCTCAGCATCATCTGGAGCTCCGCCTCTTGGCCGACACGCAGACGCCATCGAAGTGGAACCAATCGCTTCTCTGCTGACAGCGATGCAATTAAAGTCCAGCACAGAGCTTCTGTTTGTGCAGCAGCGCCCACAAAGATGCCGACGTGTCAGAGCCGAGCCGTCGAGCAATGGCAAGGTGCCCCCCCCCATCTTTGATATACAGGCTGTGGTTGAGACACAGCACGTTTTATATTTAAACGTGAGGGGCGGGCTAGGTCTGAGGTCAGAGCCGAAGCTGCTCTGTGCTCTGAATCATCCTCACTGCGATCGGGTCAGAGCGGCGGAGCATCCTCAGAGCTTCATCGGATGCTGACGGAGACTTAGCGAGGCGCAGAAGAAGAAAGCTGTAAATATTTGATGGCGCTCGTCTCAGAGAGGAAACTGACTCCTCTCCTTCCTTCATCACAGCTTCTCCTCAGCAGAGCAGCTCAAAACCTTCATCCTGGAAAGTTGTTAAATGTCCTTGATTTAAAGTCCAGATTTCCACTGAACATT
The DNA here is from genome assembly GCF_051167445.1 of Perissodus microlepis. Classification (NCBI taxonomy): domain Eukaryota; kingdom Metazoa; phylum Chordata; class Actinopteri; order Cichliformes; family Cichlidae; genus Perissodus; species Perissodus microlepis. Next base: position 36,894,945 of record NC_140471.1, on the reverse strand, counting down.
AAAGGGCCCAGGCAGCAGGGTTGGCAGTTTGATTCTCGGCCTCTGCCTGAGCTAAAGGGTGTTTGGGTAAGACGCTGGCAGGTTCAAGCTGCTGAAAGGTCTCATTTTCTGTGCTTTGATATTTTTCAGAGGATCAGCATGTGTCAGAGACGCTGACGCCACATCAGAGGCACAAAGCACCGTTTCAAGCTCCCAGCATCCTTTGCATGATATTTCCATCGGGGGAGGCTTTGCTTTATCACACGCTCATCGTCTGCTTCATGCTTACATTGTTAGAGTTCCCTGCTAGTGTACTTGTGTATACAAGTACATACATTAATATAGTGTACTGACGTCTTGCGGACTCTCTGTTTTCATTATTTCAAACATGCTGCCAGCAGGCTTGAACAGGTGCAGCTTTTACTCTGAAGGTCTGTCTGCTTACATCCTGTCTGTTCAGGGCTCTCTAATGTCATGTCTCTCGTCACAGAGTAAACAGTGTTTCGTGTCCCAAACATTAAAGTAAACACGAGCGCAGCCGGCAGCCAAACTCTGAGTGACTCACGCCGCACATCAAAGTGAAATTAGTGCTGCTCGTCCCTGCGGAGCTCTCTCTGCTTCAGTCCTAAAATATCTGCTGCGATACGCGCCGTCGCTCACAGGCAGAACTTCGTTTCATCATTCGCTGCATCCTGACGAGCACCGGCTGCTTCGACACCACGAAACAGAAGAAGAAAATCAACAACCAATAAAAGTGAGGGTTCAGCCTCCAGTCGTACCGACATGCTTTCAGTGCCTGGCATTAATGCTGCTTCCAGCCATGTTCACCTTTGCAAACCTAAATCAGCTGGTTGGACGACCCACTGCTAAGAATGAGTCAGTCAATAATTTTCAACATAACTGATCTGTTTTTAATGATGGACGCTTGATCCAACCTGAGGCAGAGGATCGGTCATGCCGACCACGAGTTTACAAAGTAAGCGAAGAACAAAGCAGAGAAGCACGGAGAGCATTAAAGGTTTCTGACTCATACAAATCCTCAGTGTGCTGTGCAGAACGTGGGCCCTGAAACGGCCCCCTGGGGTGCCGAAGGTCCAGTAATACAGTTCAAGACATCTGTAGCCTGTCGCTGCTGCGTGAGGGCAGCACGTTCAGAGCGACAGCTGACCTACTGAGAACACGCAGCAGCGACGCTGCTACATCACTCTCCTCGCTGACGTTCAGGTAACGTGCAGTTGAACCTGCACCACCGAGTCGCCACGAGACAGCCTGTCTTATCTGTCAGGGACGAACCCGAAGCCTCAGCGTGGGTGCGCTGTGACATCATCACAGGAAGAGCCCTCTCTTCTCTGTCAACTCTCCAACAGAGAGGAACGTGTTCCTTCAGTGTGCTGGCGGCAGCAGGGCACAGCGTTGGTTCAGCACTCCTTCACAGTCAGTACTACAGCAGTGTGTGCTCAGGCCCGGCTCTACTTTCTCATCATTTAACGGTTTCCATTATAAAATACATCTTGATATTCTCGTGTGTTCATGGCTTGATTCTTGATGTCAGTCAGCTGATGACTCACCACCATCCGCCGTCAGCTCTACTTCTTACCCTGCAGTGACCTTTAGCACAGTTTAATCATGTGACCTGTGCCAGCTCACCTGTAGTAGATCAGGTGTTCAGAGGCGTTAGGACAGAAGCTTCGTGGTGTTGTGCTGCCCTCTGGTGTGTGCATGCAGTCATTGCACTGCAGAGCCTCTACATTACATTTCATTGGTTGGATTCAGTCTGAACTCCATTAGAATAAAAACTCTGACCTCAGGTGATGAAGTCTTCATCTGATGAACCATCATCATCATTTTTGTGCTTCATCAGCTGTTGGCAAACTTCACGTGGAGACAGCTGTGTATCACTGCAAAGCCTCCGGACCACCGGTCCCACAGCCCGTCAGCTCCGCATGCCCTCGGACTCATGTCCACACTCACCACATAAACATCCTGCATGTCTGCGCGATCGGAGTCCACGGGTTTGGTACGGTGGGAGTCACAGCCAGAGGGTCAGAGCATCAAGCAGGACGCCTCCTGCACCCTCCACAGTTATATGTTCTGGGAGGAGAGCTGTGCGGCCATCATCACCATCATCACCACAGACTTAATGTGATCTGTGAATTGTGGTACGTCCTGAGATTTGATTTTCACCCAGGTGTCATCCACATATCTGAACCAATGGCTTGGTGCTGTTCCAGGGTAGGATAGCAAAGCCCTCTTTTCCACTTCCTCCATGTACAAATTGGCCACGATGGGTGAAACTGGGGAGCCCACGGCACACCCATGTTTCTGCCTGTAGAACTGACCCTTGTATGTGAAGTAGGTGGAATGAAGACACAGTTCCAACACACTAGATCGATGCTGAGAGCGGTCCTGTTGCTGCAGTTGGGGTCATCATGCAAGTGAAGAGAGATGTAACATTGTACGAGATCATGGTTTCGTCTGCCTGTTCATCTGTCTCTCACCTTCTCAACACAATCCAACGTGTTCTGCATGTGGTGTTCAGAGCTGCCCACCAGCGGGTTGAGGTTGAGCCAGAAACTTGAAGATGTTATATATTATATATATTATATTATACCGAGTTGATCATACAGACAATCGGTCTTAGAGGTGCACCCTGTTTATGTAACTTCGGTAAACCATACACAGCATTGTTAGTCAGTCTGCTGGTTTCAGTCATTGTGCAGATGTCCTGTTTGTAAGGTTGGAAACCTGCAGTCAGCTGAGACTGAAGAACTCACCTGAAGATGACGAACACGCTGTGTCACATGACCAGAATCAACTTTTTCATTCCCAGTTTACTCAGAGGATCATTTAACTTCTCACTCTGCTTTTTTACTTAAAGATTCTTTATCCAATTTTTATTTTATTGTAATGTTTTGGTTTTTTTTCTAATATTTATTCTTTTCAGCCTTTAACATTTTACTGTGTATTATTGATCTTTATTTTATCTTTTATTCTAGTTAATTGGCCATTTTTTCTTTGAGTCATTTTCTTCTGTCAGATTGTTTGACATCCTACTTTTATTATTTAAAGTTGGATTGCTCCTCCTGGCTTCTGTAAAACAGAAAATTTGTGATAAATAAAGTAACTTTCTTGAATTTCTTCTCCATGAGTCTGTTGGACCTGCTCCTATGAGGACTCCATAAAGTAACAGAGCAGGTACAGCAGGGGGCGCCACAGCCCGCAGGACCCACAGCCCACTACAGGTAAACATGTTTTTCTGCAGGAGTCACCCTGCTGTGACACAGGGGTGGGGGTGGGGTGGGTATTTAAAGGCTGATAATGAGCGTGTGGCCTCTAAGACCATGTCGACCACAGGAAGAGGAGGGGGACGTGTGTGCGTGCGCGCAGGCTCATTACTGAGCTTTAAACCATCAGACTTGTGCAGTTAGAATCAAACATCTCTATTGACTCATCTGGACAATGTGGCAGGTTAAACCAGCAGGTGTGGTCAGAGTGTCCCTGCTGGAGTCTCCTCCTGCAGGAGGTCCTCAGACGAGGGCGGAAAGCTTTCAGACCTCCTAGAAAATAAGACAACGTGTTTCCAGGTTTATTTCCTGATGTGAGATCAGCTGATTTCACATCAGTAACACCTGTCTGAAGCTACCTATGCTAATCAGCTGATCGGTCTTATGGATCTGTCCAATCAGTGTATTCGTCCAGGTGTGATTCAGTAACGGTGCTCTGACAAAGACACTCTGCACAGGTGTGAAAAAAAAAAAACAGGTGAGTTTATTAAGACAACAAAAGCCTGAATACTCAGGAACGGCAGGTACTCCGGTACGGAGCAGAGGCATTCTTCACACAACAAAAAGTACAACAACACAAGTCCTGCTGGGAGTTCCCACAGGTGAGAGCACCTGAGCCCACACAGGCCCAAGGGGCAGCCCGGCCCCCTACCTGTGCAGGTAAAACCCCACCATGAGACTGTAAACAAACCCAGCTGCTCATTTCCTCGTGAAGCAGAGAGCAGCCACATGTGTGCCTGACAGCAACCTCACCTTTACCTGGCCTCAAGGTGAGCACCCCCCCCCCAGTCAAACATAAACATCATTAGCATAGCTGAGCTAGCTGCCGGCCTCGCGACCAAACGGAGAAATTAGAAAAAGTCCGAGCGGAGTTTCCGGTGAGTGGCTCAGGTGTGAGTCCGTGCCCGGTGCCCGGGCTCAGTCTCCGCAGTCCGCGGACAGCTGCAACCGCCTCACGGCCTCCTTGATCAGGTTCCCGGAGAGCAGCAGCTCCTGTAGCAGCCGGTGCGGGTCGTCCTCCGGCCCGCCGAGCCGCTTTCGGTTCCAGGGGCGGATCCGGTCCCAGTCCGAGTCTCCGGAGCCGGGCACACCGTACGGGCTCGGCCTGCCGCCGGCCCGCGGCCCCCGGCGGCTCCGGAGCCGCATGCAGCAGCCGGTCCGCGCCTGCGCTGGAGCCCCTGCACCGCCGGCCGCCGGTTTGGTCCCGGGGCCGCCGGCGAGGCCGTGCAGACGGCTCACCGACACCGGCGTTTGGGCGGAGCCGTGCAGCTGCAGCGCCTCTCCGATCCGCGTCACCAGTGCGTCCACCTCCGCTGAGTCCACGGTCACCGACTGCTCCAGCAGCAGGTAGTCATGCTTCCGGCACGGCATGGCGGCTGTCCTCCGTCTGGTCCTTCGTTGTGTTGGTGCGGGTCGGTGCTGTGTGGGTGCTCGGTGTCCTCGCTGCTCTCTCAGTTCATTTGTAAACAATGGCTGACGCGCTGCGGACTGTACCAAGTGCCCGCAGAGGCGGGGGAGCGGGGCGAACCCAAACACAGAGCCGGTCCCGACAGCGCGGCGCCGAGGCTCCGGTTCACTCTTAATCCACTCAGGCGCGCTCCTGCTGCTCCGGTGCCAGAGCTCCGGACGAGAGCACCGGAGCCCCGCGAAACGGGGTCTTCCCGTCCCGCCCCCCGGCCCCGCGCGCATTGGGCCGCTCCGCCGTCGCGGACGTTACATAACGGCGCGTGTGCAGGCAAAACAAACAAAGGCCCGAGTCCGTGTGACACTCACAGAGGAGCACGCGCACACGCTACCCCCCTGATGTCTGCTAGCCCGTGCGCGTTCACGAGTCCACTGAACTGTGGGAGCCTTCAGGTGAAGGTGGCACGCGCTTCTGCACCTGTATAAAATCATCCCGGAGTGTTTCCGGTTTGTTTTCCTGTCCCCCATTCAATAAACTTTATTAACATGGCGGGAAACTCAAGTCACTGTTGTTGGGGTGGAGGTCCCGTGTGTGTGTGTGTGTGCGCGCGCGTGTGGGAACACGGTGTACGTTTGTTTCTGAGAAGTAGCAGCCGCTCTGAACCTGATGCTCCGTCGCCAACGAGCCTCACCACCGTAAAAGGAGCTACTATCACTCCAGACACGTGGTGCAGCAGCCAATCAGAGCGCTCGGCTGAGGTTTCCTCCGTGTGTGTGTGTATAAAAACAGTCACCACTTCCTGAAACAGCAGCACATTCTTTGGCTCTGAGCGTGTCTTTGGACCATGTTTAAATAAAGCGCGAGCTGTAAAGGAGCCGTTTCAGGCAGTGAGCCAATAAAGTTTATTTGAAACGTGTAATCAGCAGAGCAGTGATGAAGTCACTCTCAGTTCAGGTGAGCAGGTGAAACACAGGTACCCTTCACCTGTCTGCCGTCCTCTGATGAACGCGCTCAACTTATCACAATCCCGCTGTCCTCACTCACACCTGAGCTTGGCGGCGGGCGTCCATCTTGTAATATACACGTTCTAACGTACACGTTCTAGAACATTCTCAAGGTTTCTTCGGGCCAAGCAGCGATGACCTCACAGTGAGGCGTCGTGAATGATGTTTGAAGATTTTAGTCGTGTCCAAATTCATGGGCTGCATCCTCCTGAGGACCCGGCCTCACGTGGGCCGGGTCCTCAGAAGGTCGGGTAGGCCGGAAGTAAATGGCTGTGGAATTGGACGGTCTCGCCTTCTGATTAGCGTCAGCGCTGTCTCGGTGGAGTTTAATAAACTCGGCCGTCTGCTCCTTGCTATCTAAAATATAACAGGACACTGGAGTAAACTCTCGACCGTCTCACACTTCTGTTTAATCAGTTTTCTGTTTGACGTTTATTCAGCTGTGTGAAAACCACCCGATGGATTAATAAAGTTTAATCTAATCTAATAACTTTAATCTCAGCCAAACCGATTTACTCACGAACAAATAAAACACTGAGAAAAGACAAACAATAACATTTTTAGGTTGTCTAAGTGACTTATATATCACGTTTAACCTGAGTAGCGAAAGACCGCGGGGGTCTGAAAATGATGTGCCGGGAGTTGTGCCGTTCTCGGCGGCTCCAGTGACCCTCGAGCTCCCAGCTAGCTGTCGAGCTGGTGGGTAACAGACGTGTCCGAAAACGTCGAAGCACTTTTGCAAATATGTGGTGTCTTGATAAACTGAGCAGATATTTACACAGCTACATTCTCGCCTGAAAATATGTTAAAAGTTTATTTTGTGACCCACAAAGATTAATAAGAGTAATATTAAAACTAAGCAGCTGCCGCCATTGCCGGAAACTGGAGTTTGGCTGGGCCGCGCTATGAATTCTGGGATATGGTGGGCCACGAAGGACACACCCGACCCATCCTTCAAATTCGGGGAAAAGGAGGACGCATTTGTCGGCTGCATTCGGAGGAGTCAACTTCGTCGCATCGCTATGACGTAATCGGCCTACAAATGCGTCCTCAGGAGGATGCAGCCCATGAATTTGGACACGCCCTTTGACACAACACACTCTGCCACCTGTTCCACCTGTGTCCCGTCCGATGATCTGATTGGTCAGGGTTAGGTTTTGACATTGGAGTGGTTGGGTCCTGCTAGCACCACTGCGCTACATCAGTCCCAATGCCTTCATGTTTTCATGCTTACTGCTGACCAATCATAGTTCTCCCACAGATATCCAAGCGCCTCCTTCCTGTGCGTCACAGTCACCTGGGGACTGCCATGTGTCCGCTACATCACCACGACGACGTCCCCAAACTCTGACGTGCTCAAACAATGACGTCACCAACGACAGACTGGCAGGATGAAACTTGGACGCTCTGGAAACTGAAGGCAGTGCAGAAACATCTGAAGTCTTCATTCTTATGAGAGACCTGTCAATCACAAGGCCTCACCAGTGAGGTTTCACAGCCAGCTCCGCCCCTTGCTTATCACGTCCGATTTAAAAACACAGACACATTACACGTTACAAGCGGCGTTTGTAACGTGTCAGGTCAGACTGGCTGAAGCCAGATTTGTGTGTAACGCTGGATTTTCAGAGTAAAGGTCGAACCTTCAGAGTGAATCAGTTAGCCCAGCCTGCTGTCAGGTATAACATGTCTATTACATGTTTATAAAAACCAGGTCAGACTGAAAATGAGAGCTCGCTGTGATGAAAGCACGTCCTCGCAGGTGAAAGTTTCACATGGAGCCATGTTCATGCCGACAGCAGAACCTCACACTGTTAATGTGAACCGTGCAATAAAGCGGCGCACCGAGTGCTTCCTGTCTGCACGTCAACACCTAAGCGAGGCTGTTTCAGAGGTCGCCTCCTCTGCTGCAGCCAGCGAGGGTTTGGCTGTGCGCTCCTGTGTTTGTGCAGGATCAGCAGGGCCACCTCAGAGCCAGCTGACATCATTAAAACACCCAGAGAGCAAAGCAGCGGCTGCTTCGCATCATGAACATGCTAACAGTGACACGGGAGTCTGTGGAGACTGGCTCACTGCTGCCTCTGCTGGGCACCAGAGGAACTGCAGGACTGGTGGTTTATTCCAGGCTGGTTTCCTGGAAACTAAAATGATCTTTGTTTAAGCCGTTGAGCTTGAGAAACATGCCAGAGCGCCCCCTAGGTGAACTGCAAGGTTACTGAATATTTAGCTACTGAAATAAATGAACCAAACAAAGTTTTATTTTTAAACATATATAGACCACCAAAATCTAATACAAACTTTTTTAATGATTTCAATTACCTTTGCTCTGCAATATGTCTAGACTATGACCAGATAGCAATTGTGGGAGATTTTAACATTCATACTGACAAGCTTCAAGATAGCGGAACAAAAGCATTAAATTATGTCCTCCATAACTTTGATCTAATCCAGCACATTAGTGAGCCAACACATAATCGAGGACACACTCTGGACCTACTTATTAGCAAAGATCTAAATATCTCTAACATTGCCGTTACTGATATTACATTATCTGATCATTTCTGCATTTCATTTGATAGCAACATCTTAGCCAATATACCTAATCAGAGTAAGATCACTGTTAAAAAACGCTTCTTTGGAGAAAACTCAGCTGAATATTTTAAACTGATGTACACTTCCACCTTGTTTAAATCACCAACATCCACCAACACACATTCAGTAAACAAACTGACGGATGATTTTCTATCCAAAATCTCAGACATGATGGATAAGATTGCACCATTCAAGGTTAAAACTGTCTCAAGTAAAAAGAAGTCTCCGTGGAGAAGTGATCCACTGGTATGTAATGAAAAAAGAGAGTGCCGGCGTGCTGAGAGAAAATGGCGGAAAACTCGACTCCAGGTTCACTGCGAGATATATAAAGAGAGGCTGAATAAGTATCAGCTAGCCCTGAAGGATGCAAGGGAGTCATTTTTCTCTGAGATTATTCATAGAAACAACAACAATGCTAGGACATTATTTGCTACAGTCGAGAGATTAACCACTCCTCCAGTGGCAGTAGCCCCTGAACTAAGCTCCACCAGGGCCTGCAATGAATTTGCCAGCTTCTTTATTGAAAAGATCTTGAAAATCAGAAGATCGATTGGCACATTAGTTTCAACCCCAATACTGACGTTAAGCCCAATTAGCACTTACGCAGAGAAAATGACTCACTTTCAAACAATAAATCAATCAAGTCTCGATAAAATTATTGAGAATCTAAGCTCTGCCACCTGCTGCTTGGATATATTACCGACGGGTTTTCTTAAAAAGGTCCTCCCAGCCATCAGGGAAGATCTGATCCAAATAGTTAACGCATCCCTCCTATCAGGTGTCTTTCCCAAAGCCTTAAAAACAGCAGTTATCAAACCAATATTAAAGAAAAAGAACCTAGACAGCACATTAATGCAAAACTACAGACCAATCTCTAATCTTCCATTTATCGGTAAAATTATTGAAAAAGCTGTTTTCCAGCAGTTAAACAGCTTTCTCACAATGAACAACCGCTTTGATATTTATCAGTCTGGTTTTCGTAGGCACCACAGCACTGAGAGAGCCCTCGTCAAAGTGTTTAACGACATCCATATAAATACTGACCATGGGAAATCCACAGTATTGGTACTACTGGACCTTAGCGCGGCGTTTGACACCATTGATCATGATATATTACTGGAACGTCTAGAGAGCTGGGCCGGACTCTCCGGTACAGCACTCGACTGGTTCAAGTCCTACCTTAAGAACAGGAACTTCTATGTGCCAATTAGCCAATTTTCATCACAAAATATCGAAATCACATGCGGGGTCCCCCAGGGCTCCATCCTAGGGCCCCTCTTATTTAGCATTTACATGCTTCCATTAAGCCAGATTATAACCACCAATAATATTAACTACCACGATTATGCAGATAATACTCAACTTTATATCTCAGTGTCACCAGGTGATTTTGAACCTATCCAAACTCTTACTAAATGCATTGAGCAAATTAATAATTGGATGTCTCATAATTTCCTTCAACTGAACAATAACAAAACTGAAGTACTTATCTTTGGACCCAAAAAAGATCGATTAAATATCAGTAATCAGCTTAAACTGGTCCAACTAGAAACTACCGACCAGGCCAGAAATTTAGGTGTAATAATGGACTCAGACCTGAACCTCCAGGGCCACATAAAAGTTATAACAAAGTCAGCCTTCTATCACCTGAGGAACATTTCTAGGATTAAAGGACTGATGGCACAAGGAGACCTAGAAAAACTCATCCATGCATTTATCTCTAGCCGCCTTGATTACTGTAACAGTATCTTCACAGGTTTACCCAAAAAATCAATTAGACAACTGCAGCTGATTCAGAACGCTGCTGCTCGTGTTCTCACTAGAACCAAGAAATAGAGCACATTACTCCAGTTCTAAAGTCATTACACTGGCTCCCTGTAGCTCAGAGAATAGACTTTAAAGTGCTGTTATTAGTTTATAAATCTTTGAATGGGTTAGCACCAGAGTACATTAGGGATCTGCTATCATGGTACAAACCATCTAGATCAGTCAGGTCCTCCAGCTCTCGTTTATTGACCGTCCCTAGAACCAGAACTAAACATGGAGAAGCAGCTTTTAGTTTCTATGCTCCCCACATCTGGAACACATTATCGGGAGAATGCAAAGCTGCAGAGACACTGAACTCTTTTAAGTCTAAAATTAAAACTCACTTATTTAGACTTGCTTATGAGTAACTGATCCTATTATGGCGCTCTACCTGTTTGTTTTAATTTTTTCATATAAATTATTGTCTTGATTATTGTTTTATTGTAAATACTTCTTTGTAAATGTTTTCTTGCATTTTACTTTTATAGTGTTTTGTGTCTTATTTTTTGTGTTTTATTTTAATCCTGTAAAGCACCTTGAATTGCCTTGTGCTGAAAGTGTGCTATACAAATAAAATTGCCTTGCCTTACTGACAGGAAGCGCTGCGGTGTTAAACGCAGTGGTTTCTGGGTGCTGATTGGAGGATTCATTTCAATGAATTTGTTTTTGAATCCCAGGTTTGGACTCAGTCAGCTCCTGGTTCACAGTGTGGGTTGTGTTTGGTTCCCTCCTGCTGGCTGTGGTCATCGCCCCCCTGTCCCCGCCCCCCTGTCCCCGCCCCGCCACCACTACAGGCGTTGCTAACTGGCGAGGCCGCAAAAAAGAAAACAGGCCTTTGAGCCAGAGGATCAACTTTGATAGCAGTGGGAGCGCCGCCAGCAGCTCGGGTTCACCGAGTTTGTTTCCTCATTCAGAGAGAGGGGGATGCCCCCCTGCTCCACGAGGAATGTGAGGAGGCTGCACATGGCAGGAAGTGATATCACAGGATTTATGAGCCTCTGCAGTTGTAAACACAGAGAAGGCGAGGCGAGCAGAAAGCAAACAAACTTCAGCTTTACTCGGCCGGCCAAAAGTCTATAGACACCCCTCTCTGTTTCAACGTGCACTGAGCCCCCAGATCAGCCGACTCCACCTCCACCCCACTCGCACTCTGGGGCGGTGAGGTCAGAGCCCAGATGGAGACGGCAGATGATATCTGCTTCCTGTCAGTCAGACCGAAAACAAACATGTCACATGACTCCCATTAAATCCTCTCATTACAGCAGATTAGCAGCTCGCCCGCTCCTCGTTCTGAGCGACAGACATCACATCATACACACAGAGACCTGCTAATCAGCACCATCCAATCAAAAGCCTCAAATTTCACTCATTAAAACCGGAGCTCAGCTTTCTAAGGCGCTCTGTTAATACAGTACCATCACAGCAGCCGTGTCATTGGTCAGAGGAGGCTCCAGCAGCACAAACAGGGTCCAGACGGCTAACAGCTACAGCTGCCTGTCAGTCAAAGAGACCACGCCTCTAATAATGCACACAGGTGAGTTTTAGAAACCTCTTCCCCCGCACAGGTGTTATGAAGGTGGAAATCATCCAGAGAAAGGCGCAGCGTCTGCTTCAGTAAACATGTTTATTGAACAATAATGTCTGTGGGGTCTGACTCACTGCTGCCTCTGCTGGACGCCAGAGGAACTGCAGTGAGCTGCGGTCACGCTGAGGTGAAGCCTCTGAGTAAACTCTGTCATTGTGCACGGTGGACGTTTAATGACTGTCATTAAATCGCCGTCGGCCCCGCCCTCCTGCTGGTTCCGCCATGTTTGTACTGAAGTCAGCATTTCCATCAGGCTGAAGCTGAACCCTGTGCTCTGCCACAAGTAAAAACATGGATTACATAACAGTGCATGAAACCGCCACACACACCACGTGCTTTGTGTGTGAGCGTGGATGTACGTGAGCAGTGAGGGGTTCTCCTCAGCAGCCCCGGGGCATTGTGGGATTGATAAACAGAGCTGATATGACTGATGGGGCGACACCTCATGCCCCTCTGACTCTATCTACAGTTATATAACACACCCCGGGTATGTATGCATACGTGTGTGAACACACCCTGCACGTGGAGCTTTCCCAGTGACACACATGGTGTCAGATGGAGGGTCTGAGAGGGTGTTCCTCACCTGCTCTCAAGGGTTTTTAAGGTGGACTTTAAGGTGGACTGCTCATTTTGTTGTCAAACCCTATCAGAGCAGCTTTGTATGAGTCACAGTTCACAATAATGCTTCTTTATTTGACACTGCTGCTCTATCCAGCCCCTCAGTTCCTGCTCTGTCTGAAACCAGAAACGTACCCGCAGGTTGAGCTGACGACGACTGTGATTGGACGCTTGCTCAGTGCATTTCCACCTGAGGAACGCAGCAGCTCTGAGGAAAGACGCCGGCTGCACGCCGCCACGCAACGCAGTGCTAACAGGTGACCTCACACCTGCACAGGTGGGAACAAGAACAGAGGAAGGAAGTAAAAACACATAATCTGGTCTTCAAAATAAAACGGGAAGTGAACTGAAGACAGAGGAAAAGAAAGACCCAAAGAAACACAAAGCCCTCAAAACAAATACACTGATGAGCACGCGGCGAGCAGCTGTGTTAAAGCGTCGCGCTGCACACAAACTGAAGGCCGAGGCCAGCTGTTATCCGCCGGCCTGTTCCTCTGGACACCGGCTCGCTTCAGTCTCAGTTTCTGAGAACACGCCACTGCCCCGCCTCCCTCTCTTGCAGCCAAAACGGTTGAAGTTGTTGTTGTTGTTGTTGAGAGTGAGGCGGAGCACACGGGCCAGAGAGAGCGCTGCAGGACCAATCGTCTGCTCGCTGCCAAATAAGGAATCACAACTTTATACAGACAGGTGAAGCCCTGCTTTCAAAGGTCAGAGGACAAGAACACCAACAAACCAGAGAGACGACAGGCAAAAAGTCATCTCATCATAAAAACAAGAACTCAAACTGTGTAATCAGGTTTTTACAGTCGTGTTGATCAAACAGCTGCAGGAGCATCTCCCAGCCTGAATTGAACTAATTCATTTTAAGTTATCCAGAAACCAGCAGAAACCAGCAGAAACCAGCAGCACCTGCAGCTCCAGTTCCCACCAACCAACAGGCTAAAGACAGAAGCGCCACCTGCTGGCCACAGGGACACAGTGCAGGTCCAGCATCTGAGACTGCGAGAACAACAGTGACACAATCATCATCATCAGTGTCGTGGTCACGATGATGATGATGAAGGCTTGGAGCAGCACACGGAGAGCAGCTGCACGAGTGGGCGTCGATTCCCCGAGTCCAGCCCACAGCACCACCCACTGAAACATCTGCAGCAGCTGGAGTCCCGAGTTCAAACAATCTTTAATTCACACCGTTTGATTCTGACCAACATTTCGTGTGTGTTTAAACGTTTTCGCTCAGCATCACCAAAATGTCCCGAGAAGAACGTTTTGGCAGCGGTCTCGTTAGAGACCGCCTGTTTCTGGCTAGGGAACAGGAAGTTGAACTTCTGTAACCCCGCCTCCTCAGCTCTGATTGGTCACCCATGCAGGTGCAGAGCAGCAGAGAATCTGCAGCGTCATGCCGTGGATGTGCTCAGCGTCTAAATCCAGACACTCCAGCTGCCAGCTTCCTAGAAGGACTGCAGACAGCGTGCGGGACAGAAATAACCTGCTGCTGAGGCTCCTGATATCATGTGACCCACGCCGAGTGTTTCTAAACACGTGTTGTTGTGTGTGAGCGATCAGATGTGTGAGTATCCTGACGTCAGGGATCAAGGAGGCGGAGCCGCTCTCAGGTCAGCTCTTGGTCCGAACATGTCTTCTGAGCGTGAACTCAAACGTGAGCTGCCATCGTCACACCCATTTCATCACCTTCATCCGTCACTTCATCTTCGCTTCCAGATCTTTCCTTCAGGTCAGAACAGACTCTACGTGTCTCCTGACAGGAAGCCCGCTGTGCTGCCTGGGAGCGTCTCGTGACCTCGCCGCTGCGCCCATCGTGTGCAGCGCTCGGTTCAGACGCTCTTGGAGATACGAAAGAGTCCTGGATGGTTTCAGAGCAGACAGGCCGGCACGCTTAGTGCAGCGCCAGCTTCCTGCGAAGGTGACGGGAGCGGGGTCAGTGACCGGCGGCAGATGATGGAGGCGTTTTTTGAATCCACGAAGAATAAAAGTAGCCGTGAGCGGATGACACGCAGAGCACGTCGTCGCTGCTCGAGTTTCGGTGCTGTCAGATCCCGTGTGAGGCGGCAGTGGCCGGGGGAGGGGGGGGTCTGAGGCCAGCTGGCACCCGGAGACTGGGTCAGGTGTCAGAGTTGAGCGGGTTCGCCGCTCTGGTCGGGGTCAACCCAGGACACGTGATCCCCTCCTCACACGGGGCCCACGGTTCTATTTTAATCCATTTAAATGTCACATTTGTTTTTAGCTCAAGGCCTGAAACAAAGAAACGAGAAATCTGTCATGATGATGATGATGATGATGATGGTGTTTAAAATGCAGACTGATTTTCTGCTGATGCTGATAATTCTAATAAATAATTCCATTTTATTGATATCATTTGTTAAATATAAACATTTCTATTTCACGTCCACTGTGGAGCGACTGCAGCTGAACAGACGCCATCGTGCACATGGCTCTCTGAGCTTTATCGTTGATAAACGGCGCCCCCTTCAGTGAGGAGGTGACCTTTACGGTTGCTTCGTTTTGAAGGTACGAGCTGTGACGATGCCTCTGTGCAAAAAAACAGCAACAAAACAAAACTGTCGCCATCCAACGACAGGTGAGTTCTGGAAACAGGTGATATTCTCCTGCCCGTCAGCTCAGACATGCTACACAAATACTGTAATAGCTGAAGAGGTACCGCCTCTTCAGGCGAGTCATCGGTGATGTTTCTGTAATTCCTCTAAATGAGGAACAGATTAAGTGTTTCAGGAGGCAGATTAACCGTTTAGTGACAGAGTCACACCTGAAACACCCAACAGGTGGGCTCACCTGAAAGATTCAGTGAGAATCACGTGAAGGCTCAGAGTGTCAGGATCTAGCAGGTAAGATCAGAGCCCGCCCACAGACACACACCAAACCGCCAACAGCTTCACTTCCTCCGATGTCCACAAACTGGCAAGTCAAGGTGGCCACCTCCATCTTTTATATACAGTCTGTGGTCTCCAGTTGCGCTGAGGTGAAGACGCAGCAAAGAATGTCCATAGACCCGCCCCCTGGTGTGGCGTTTAAGATGATGTCACAGGTAAAGTCCTGGCTGCGTGGGCGTGGCGTGAGGAATGAACGCGAGAGTCGGAGGAAATCTGTCCAATCCGATTAAAGCCGCCGTGTTTCCTCCGCGACGCTCGGTTACTTAAGTAGGTGAACTGAGCGTCACACCTGAGCTGCACTCAGCTCCGGTACCTGTTTCTCCCTCAGATCAGCGTCTGTCTCAAGCTCCTTCTCTGCTGTCCTGCAGGACGAGGTGAGGGCGGGAGGAGGACAGAGAGCTGGTCAATGCTCGTTTACAGATGTAGAACATCTGTCACTGCAGGGTCAGGGGTCAGAGGTCAGAGCAGCACTCACGGTTTCAGTTC
Organism: Perissodus microlepis; assembly: GCF_051167445.1. NCBI lineage: Eukaryota > Metazoa > Chordata > Actinopteri > Cichliformes > Cichlidae > Perissodus > Perissodus microlepis. The sequence goes on along the minus strand of NC_140471.1, from coordinate 36,879,280 downwards.
GGCGGTCCTTCGTGGTCAGAGCGAGGCCGGTACCTGAGCATCAAGTGACAGCGGCAGCTCGGCTTCCTGCTGACCGAGGTCCCACATCGCCGCAGCGTTTACCCGCTCAGGTGTGTGGTTTCAGTTTGACGTCACCCTCGCCGTGCTGTACGCCAGGAAACGTCACAGGTTAAAAACAGACCATCAAACAACCAGAGGACCCCCGGGGTCCAGGGGACCAGGGACTTTGTGTTTGCGTGGGTTCTCTTTGGGTTCTCCGACTTCCTCCACAGTCCAATGAAATGCAGTTCGTGGGGTTAGCTTAACTGGAAACACTAACATTGCCCATAGGTGTGAATGCGATTGGTTGTCTGTGTCTCTGTGTTAGCCCTGCAACAGACTGGCGACCTGTCCACGGTGTACCCGGCCTCTCGCCCTAGGACAGCTGGGATAGGCTCCCGCCCCCGCGACCCTGAAAAAGGATGGAGGGACAGTCTGTACCACCAGGGGGAACACACACATTCTCTAAACCACGTGTCAAAGTCAAGGCCCGCGGGCCACATCCGGCCCGGCGCACATTTATATCCGGCCCGCGAGATCATTTTATATAGATGTACTATTATTGTTATGCATGGCCCGGTGATATGAGGCGCTAAAAACATACAAACTACAGATCCCATGATGCAGCGCTGCAGAGAGAAAAGTTGATTCTGAAAGCAGCCTTTCAGCGCCAGTGGGTGATTGAATATATGTTTACAGACATGCTGGTAAACCGTGTGTCTTATTAGTGGAGCTAATGTGGCTGTAATGAAGGAATTTAATTTAAGACGGCACTACGAGACAAAACGTCAGCATAAGCTGAAAAACCCAAACGCAGAAACTACAGGAAGTAGAAGAGCTAAAGAAGAATCTGACATTTCAGCAGACGTTTGTCACCAGAGCAAAACCACAAAGTGAAGCTGTTGTGAAAGCAAGTTTTATTGTAGCAGAGGAGCCAAATCAGCCCGGTACCGCTCTGAAGAGCTGCAGGATGAAGCTGTGGACGTCTTGTGTCCAGACAAAACGTCAGCATAAGCTGAAAAACCCAAACGCAGAAACTACAGGAAGTAGAAGAGCTAAAGAAGAATCTGACATTTCAGCAGACGTTTGTCACCAGAGCAAAACCACAAAGTGAAGCTGTTGTGAAAGCAAGTTTTATTGTAGCAGGAGCCAAATGAGCCCGGTACCGCTCTGAAGAGCTGCAGGATGAAGCTGTGGACGTCTTGTGTCCAGACAAAACGCAGATTTTGTCAAATGTGAGCCTGAGCAGAAATACGATTGCTGATCGGGTTTGTGAGATGGCCACTGATTTAAGAACACAGCTGTGTGAAAGAAGCAAAAACTTTCTTGCATACTCTCTTGCTGTGGATGAAAGTACAGACATGATGGACATTGCACAGCTGACCAGCTTCATCCGTGGAGAGGAAATATTGAACATTAAATCGATGCACAACGACAGGAAAAGACATTTTTTAAAACGCATGTCAAAGTGTAACCGACATGAAACTGTCCTGGGACAAACTTGTTGGACTTACAACAGATGGAGCGCCGGTGCTGTGCGGTGAAAAAAGCGGACTAGTCAGCAGGATGCGAGTAAAGATGCAGGAGAACTGTACCGGTGAGTTAACAGCAGATCACTGCACACACACCAGGAAAGGCTGTGTGGTAAAGTCCTAAAAATGGAGCATGTAATGATCACCGTGACGCAGACCGTACATTTTATCTGAGCTAAAAGTTTAAATCACCGTCAGTTTCAGTCTTTTATGTGGGAAACAGATTCAGAGTTTGCCGACATTCCTTCATACAGAGGTCCGCTGGCTGAGTTGGGATAAAAGTTCTGAGTTTTTGAGCTCAGCAAGGAAACCTGTCAGTTCATGGACATGTATGATGCGGTGAAGGCATTTCAAGTGAAGCTGTCACAAATGCAGCAGTGCAGCCTGCCTCACTTTCCCTGTTGCCAAGTAATGTTGAACCAAGTCAGCGCACTTTGCTGAGCTGCACCTGTGCAGATTCAGATGCAGCTGCAGTGTAATGATACACTCAGGGAAAGACACTGAATGGCCCGCACAGTTTATTAGCTCCACTCCTGCAGCAACGCCCAGCTCCGTCTACATGCGGCTCCAACCTTGTGTTTGCTGTCATTTACTTTTTCTGGGGTTTTGGCTGCATGTTCTTATTTCTAACTTGCATAATTTTGACAGGATATATTTTTATGAAGAGCAAAATATTTAAAGTTAAAAAACAAACAAACTTTAAGTTTATTTAATCTGGAATAATATTCCCGTCTGTTTTTATTCATATTTAGTTTAAAAAACATTGTTTTAGTGTTCAGTAAATGTTTGTCTTGTTTGGCCCGAGACCTAACGTGTGCCTTGAGTTTGACGCCCCTGCTCTAAACTGTGCGTGCACGTCCGCTGACTTGCCGTACACATGGCTCCTTACAGGACATCAGTGCTCTGCTTGGACATATGAAACTGACTTTTCATCAGTGTGTTTGAGTCTACTGGTCTCGACTGGAAATAACTAACACGTCTCTTGATACTGGCTCAGCTCCCAGCTTCTGTAGTTGAAGCAACGTTTTGGAGAAAAACGATATTCTGGACATTTTCCAGTCTGGTTCCCACAAACTGCACTGAAACAGTGTGTGGTGACATGTTGATGGCAGCAGACTCTGGAGAGTACACCGTACTGGTTATACTGGATCAAAGGCCTGTTCGGGATTACTGGTGTTGTTTTAATCTATCAGAGACATCTTTTACCGTCTGTATGAATCAAGTGTTGTCATCAGCTCTGCCACCTCAAGGATGTGTGCGAGGTCCAGTTCTGCCTCCAGGCCAAATGATGAGACCACAGCATCTCCTATCATCTCTGTGCTGATGCCATCAGGTGTTCTGCTCTTTCAAAGCTTCTGAGTTTTATAAATTGTCTTGTTTGAATAATTGTCAGAAATCAAACAGAGGTTGAACCACAGCTTCCTCCAGCTAAATACAGATAAGACAGGAACTTTGATTTTTGCTCCTGATCACATGATCTCAGCTTTTAAGGCTCTTCTGTTCAATCGCGTGTCAGAAATGTGTGCGTCCTATCTGACGGTTCAGTCTCCGCACGGCTCGTTCGAGCTGCTTCTTTCATGTAAGAAACATCTGTAACCTCTGCTGGACTCAAACGCTGAGCCTCGGGTGATTCTTCCTGCTTTCATTTCTTCTTGTTGGGATTTCAACCAATCAGCGGCACTAACAGGAGGTCACATGTTACCTTCTTGCCTGTAAATTTTTGGTTTCATTTTAAAATGTTCGATTGAACGTTTAGAGCCGTGCGTGGTGAAGCTCCTCCTGCTGAAACCTCGAGGCTGTTCAGGCACTGGAGTCCTCCGTGTCGACCCCACTGACATTTCTATACAAACAAGCTTTTATTAATGTTAGTTTTTATTTGTATTTCAGGTTCTATTGTGAAGCATTTTGTGATTTCTATCTATAAAAAGTGCTGCATAAAAACATTTTCCTGTATGAAAACGTGTTTTTGTTTTGAAGCCGACTCCAATAGTTTCTACCCACAAGCCATCGGGCCTTTGACCTGCTGACATGCTGCGCACACCTTTACACGCTCACTGCAACTACAGCACTCGACTGTGCAAAAAACTTGAGCATTTAAGTTTCAGTTGTTGAAGTGACAAACTAAATACCAACAATTGTCTTAAATTCCCTAAATATTAAATACTTTAGGATTTCATTTGTTTTTCCTTTTAGTAGTTCTATTATTTTCTTCTTAAATATAACTGCACACTTTCTATCTGCTCATGTAAAGCTAAACAGTTTCATTATGGGTCAATGTGGCTACACTGTTTATCTGCACATGACAAGAAAACCTCATCTGTGTCAAAGGAGACGGTTTAGCTCCTCCCAGTAACCAGCAGGAAGGTGAAGACCGCATTTGAAAACGTCCTGTCTGACATCATGCAGATGCAGGAGAAGCCTGAGCTCATCATCAGAAACCCTGTTTAACACGAACGTCCAGCCCCAGAGGAGTCACATGACAGGAGTCACATGACAGGAAGGGTAAAACGGTCTCGACGGTTCAGTCTCCTGAGGCTACGTCCACATTGGCCCGGATAGATTTGAAAACGGCGTTTTCGCCTGAAAACGCCGTTTTCAAAACTATCAATGTGGAGGAAAAGCAGCGAGTTTCTTAAATGGACTCACAATGAGGTGGAGCTGTTGCTGCGAGTAACACAAAAGGACAAAGTTGCAAAAGCGAGTGAGAATTAAAGAATTTGAGGAAAAGCTTTTTGGAGCATCTACAGACTGATATTCATCTTTAACAGGGCTGTCAAACAAAACCGCTGCTGTGTAACGCCCTCCGCTACCTTTGTTTAATTGGTCACATGACTGCATCACATGACTAACATGCGTCATAGTTTTAGAAAGTTTGCGTTTTTGCTGTCCACACTACGACACAAAGCACTGTTTTCAAATCTTTTCGTTTTCGAGAGCGTTTTGAAAACGCTGCGTTTTCCGTGAACGAAAACGCCGCCTCAGTGTGGACGGGACGCCAAAACGGAGAGAAAATGTTTTCAAACGAACACGCATTAGTGTGGACGTAGCCTGGAAGTCGGTGATGCATCTGTAGCGACCTCGCCTCCTTCAGCCCATTTAAATGCGAAGCACTTCAAACCTACCAGCAGGGGCGGCTCCTCATCAGCTGACCTGAGCTCAGTGAGGAGTGGCGCCCAGCTCGCGGCCTCGTCGACGCCGCTTCTGCATTTTGGTTTTTGGAGCTCAAAGTGGATTTGTAACCTGAAGTGCACACGTGCAGCTCGTGACCGAACGGTCGCCGATGCCTCGTCTCTGGAGAGATGATGATTGGCCGAGAGGACAGACACATCAATGACCTGCTCCTGAGGACTCGACGATGGCGTACAGACAAGAGCGAACGAACGTCTTTTATTCTTTTAAATGTTGGGAACAAAAACTTCAGAATTACAAACGACCCATTAAAAATTCCAACACACAGAGGGTCAGTGAAGGACACACGACCACTTCAGGAACACATACAAACCAACAGAAAACTGAACGCTCTGGTTTGAAAACAAACAAAGAAATGCTTAATGCACCTGAGAGCAGGAGCCAATCAGCAGCCTGAGAGCTGCGGCCTTCAGTCACCAAATAAAACTCGTGTACACTTGGAGAGGCGGTTCCAAAGTAAGAACAAACCTTTGGTCCCGCCCGTTACAGTTTCAGTCCCACAGCGGCTGCGGCTGTCCCGCCATCGACATGTACTCGTCCAGCTCGGCGTCCAATCGGCTCCGGGACGTGGACATGTAGTCGTCCAGCTGTTTGTCCAGTCGGCTCCGGGACATGGACATGTAGTCGTCCAGCTCAGCGTCCAGCTGCTTCTTCGTTGGCACCACCTTTCTGCTGCCACCACGCCCCTTTGAAATGGTGGCCCCGCCTATCCGCAGCTTTACCCCGCGCCGTCTTCGTCCTGCCAGAAACAAAATTGATAGATTTACACAAACAGGAGTCAGCAGGTCAAAGGTCAGCAATGTAATGCCACTCCCTCTTTGGTTTGTTTCCATGGAGACAGGATTCACTTTTAGTTTTCCTGCTGTCGGTTCTTGTGCGTTTGTGTCCTGAGAGACACCGTGAAGTTTCTTCATCTCTTTATTATCTGACCCTTTAGGCCCCTCCCTCATTCGGCCCCTCCCTCCTGGGCGGCTTAAAGGCCCGCATGGTCATTTCCTGTTGGGTGTCAAGGCCAACAGGCTGTCCCAATTCAAAGGCTGCTCCAAATGCGGCCCTCAAATGCGTCCTTCATTTCCCTGAATTTTAAGGATGTGGCGGTGTAGACTTCGTGGCCCAATATATCCCAGAATGCATAGCGCGGCGGTGGGTCTGGATAATTTTGCCGGAAAAACAACGGCAGAAGGGAGCGGCCGAAGAGTAAACTGTCAAAAGTAAGTACTGAATTACATCCTGCAACACCTCGACCGCCCGGGAACGTATGCCAGGGTCCTGTTTGTGGACTTTAGTTCGGCTTTTAACACCATTGTGCCTGAACTTCTCTCCTCCAAACTCTCCCAGCTCAGCGTGTCACCAGCTTCCTGACAGACAGGAAGCAGCAAGTGAGGCTGGGGGAGATCACCTCTGGAACTCGGTCCCTCAGTATCGGTGCCCCTCAAGGATGTGTCCTCTCACCACTACTGTTCTCCCTCTACACTAACGACTGCACCTCCAAGAACTCGGCTGTCAAACTCCTAAAGTTTGCAGATGACACCACCGTCATTGGCCTCATTCAGGATGGTGATGAGTCTGCATACCGGCAGGAAGTTGAGCGGCTGGTACTCTGGTGCAGTCAGCACAATCTGGAGCTGAACACTCTTAAGACTGTAGAGATGACAGTGGACTTCAGGAGACATCCCTCAACTCTGCTCCCCCTCACCATATCAGACAGCCCTGTGTCGACTGTGAAGACCTTCAAGTTCCTGGGTACCACCATCTCCCAGGACCTGAAGTGGGAGACCAACATCAACTCCATCCTCAAAAAGACCCAGCAGAGGATGTACTTCCTGAGACAACTGGGGAAGTACAGTCTCCCACAGGAGCTGCTGATCCAGTTCTACCCTGCAGTCATTGAGTCTGTGCTGTGCTCCTCCATCACAGTCTGGTATGGAGCAGCCACTACACAGGACAGGAGCAGACTGCAGCGGACTGTACGGGCAGCAGAAAGGATCATCGGCGCCCCCCTGCCCTCCATCCAGGATCTGTACCTCTCAAGAACCAGGAAACGGGCAGAGAAAATCATCGCAGACCCCTCACACCCTGGACACAGACTTTTTGATCTGCTGCCCTCTGGCAGACGGTACAGACGCCTGCAGACCAGGACCACCCGACACAGGAACAGTTTCTTTCCCCTCGCCATCTCCCTCCTAAACAGTTGACCTGTCACACTGCTCCCACTGCCAGACTGCAGCTGCACCTTATGCACATTCTGTATTATTCATTCCACCTCATTCATTTCTGTATTTTATGTATGTAAGTTTAGATTCGTTATTTATAGTTGGTTACACAGCGTTGTGTATGTATGTGTAATGTGTGTATATAGACACGTGTGTGTGTGTGTGTGTGTGTGTGTGTGTGAGATTTACATTGCTGTGCTTGAGAGCCACCATCTACCGGAACCAAATTCCTTGTATGTGTCTGCACATATACTTGGCCAATAAACACGATTCTGATTCTGAATATGACGTCACTTATTTATGTGCAAATGTTTAATAATGAAGAACATTAAAACATGACTGTTGGCCACATGTCGGCAGAGTTATGTGACATTAGTGACGTTTGTACTAACTTGGTTTTAAAGCCTTTAAATATACGCCGTTAGATAGTCGACCTTAATCTTACAGAGAATCTGATGATTTTATGGATAATTAAAGTCAGTCATATATCCACAAACACAACAAGCTGAAAGTCAGTGATGCTGCTCGGTTTGCAGTCCTGAATATCACGGCACAAGCAGGATTCACTGCACTGTTAATGTTAGCTCTGTTATATTGCTGCCTCTGTTCGGTGGTGTCGAGCCAAACGGACTTTAACGTGTGTTTGAACGAGCTGACGGTTCACTCGTTAAGCTGAAAGAAAGATGCTTTAATCACAGCAGTCACACATGTGTCCACTGGACCATCTGGAACTCTTCTTGTTTAGCACTCGTAATAACACAAACACTAAATCCTCCTTCTCTGGTGCTGTTGTGTAGCAGTGTGTACACCTGAGACTGTCACCTGTCTGTCTGTCCTGCACTCTCTCTCTGTTTCTTTCTCTCTGATTGTGGAATAAAAGTATGAACATGTGTTTATAAGTTACACTTGTGTTTGAATCCTGCAGCTTATCACACATTTGATTTCCATGTGTGACGACTGCAAGTGTCCAGAGTGAGGACAGACTGAGGGACCCACTGCTGCACATCATCTGTGAGGCTTTGCACCCCTGATGATCCACCAGGACAAACTCAGCAGTGTGTGAGGAAGAGGAGGAGGAAGAGCCAGCAGCAGCTGACAGATGGAGAGAATAGACAGACTGTTCCCTGTTTGTGAAGGACTGCTAGGAAAGTTTAACATAACTGTCTGTCCTGAATCAGTCTTATTAGGTAATGTTCAAATAATGTGATCATCCAGTGTTTTCAGTGTGGGAGAAAGTACTCAGGGCCTTCAAGTTACACACTATGAAAGGCAGCAACAAGTTTAATGTTCAGAAACCTAAAGTATGTATCAGCAGCAGAATGGAGCTAAAAATAAATGTTTGTTTCAGTTCTATGAAGCTTTGAGTATTTTGGATCAGTAGCTGCTGTGTTTGTTGCATCATATTGCTGTAATTGTTTATATGCTTTATATATTCTGAGCTAAGTTGATCTATAGTGTTACATCATATTCTATAAGGATGTTATGTGTTTGTAGACTTTCTGCCCAGTTTGACCCATTTAGCAGAAGTCAGCCTGTTTAAGAGGCTCAAGAGGAGTTTTTATCCTCAGACCATTCGTGTGTTCAATCAGCCACCAAAAGAACAACATTTGTCTCTTATATATGATACATCCATATATACACTGTCAGAGATGCTTGTCTTTGAGTGAAGATTTAAGGTGACTGGACATAAATAACTGCAACTTGAATCTTTACTGAAAGTAGAGTTCAAGCTCACTGCTGTAATGAATCATAATAATAACTATAATATTGTCCATATTATATGTACATTACCACAGTGAGATGACTTTAGTCTCATGAACAACATCAGCTAATTGTTATTTACTAACTAATCTTGAAATAACTGTTCAGTGCAGAAATGAAGCCCAACAATCATGTTTCAGTCCTGTGGTCTCAGCCTCAGACACTCAACTAATCAAACACAGCTCATGTAAAAACAAACAAATGAACAAAAGATTTTCTCCTTCATTTCTTTCAAATAATGCTGTATGAAACGCTTCCAGCAGTTGGTGTCATGGTTGCATTTCACAGGCCTCGCACGTCTTAGTGGTCCTTGAGCACCGTTAAGGCTGCAGACCCTGAATTGGGACACAGCCAGTGCACCAGAGCAACCTTTAGCCTCTGGCAAAGGGCCTTTGACCTCTAAACTTTTAACCTTTGACCTCTGAGGAGGGGAGATTTCAAAGCTCTGACTCAGTAGGGGTCAGCTTAGTAGAGCTACTGGGACACGCCCCCCCGGCGGTCAGCCCTCCAGCTGTATTTAAACATCTTTGAATTTAACTGGCAGACAGTAGCTGCGCCATCAGATGCACGAATCAGAGCGCAGCTCTCCTAACCCCGCCTAACAGGCCAAATCGCACCAACCTTTTCTCCACAGCTCAGCATGAAGCTGTGCAGAGAAACTCACCTGAGGTCAGCGGTCTCAGCTGGCTCCGCCTCCCGAGTCGACCGCGCAGACCTACTGCTCCTGCAGAGGAAACGCACACACAGGTGGAGCACAGGTGAGAATTCTACTGCAGCTTCAGTCTAGCGAAGAAGGCCACACACTGCTGCCCCGCCCACTGTGTTTCAGATACTCACGCCTGCAGGTGGAGGTGACCCGCGCTCTCCACCTGTATTTGTTCATGAAGCTCCAGAAGCCTTGATGCGCAGACGCTGACGGGCGGCGAGTTACCCGCTGCCAGCCGAGTCGAGTCCAGACGCTCCTCTTCCTCCTCAGGTGACGATGCTCCGCCCTCTCAGAGCTCCCGGCAGCCTGCAACACAGAGACACAGCAGCTCGCTTTTACGGTGCAGTAGCTCGCCATCCACCTGTAAAAACGGACGAGTGTGCACGTGCTGGGAACCCTTATGATGACGCAGCGGTGACCCGTGTGGGCGATATAACGAATGCACTCGATGCACCGTGAGTTTTCCACGTACGATGGCTAAAATGACTTTATCGTAACTGTCCAGTACAGGTTGCCATGGAATTCTGCACCAAATGCATCATTAACCCCGCCCCCCAACCAGACACTGTTCTACCTGCGCTGAGCGTGCATGTTTATACCAGAGAGGGAAGAAGATTGCGACAGAGTTTCAGACTCGCTGTCGTTTGATTTCACGAGGATGTCGAACAAAACCTCACACTGGTTTGGTCCCACAAACACCTCACGACCCCATCGTGCCTGGGCTGGTTTCACTGTTTTCAACTCCACGTGGAGGCTTGTCAGACGAGCAGGCCGGTGGTCCTCCGATGAACACCTGGGCCGCCCTTCTTCACAGGTGACCTGTGACCCCTCTGGGACTCACCTGTGGAAGAAGCAGCGATAAGGGAGCTGACTTCATCAGCAGGACCACGGGCAGGGGAGCGGATGCCCTCTGATGCAACCTGGAGCAGGTCTGCTGTTCCACCAGGACTCTGGAGAAGCTGCCGGCAGAGAGAGGAGGGAACGTCAGCACAGTGTCCCTGACCTTTAACTTTGCAGGAGGTCATGGTAGCTCACCGCTCGTGCAGAGACACCGTGGATGTTCCTCTGGGGCGAAACGAGCCTGGCTCTGATGACTCCATCTGCCTCTGGATGCCGGAACCTGTTCACCTGCCGCCTGATTCAAAAGGATAAAAGCTTCATTCAGCACGGAAACCGGAAAAAGCAGCAGCTCCGGTAAAACTGCCACTTCCTGATATCTGCCTTCATATCGGCATTCTTCAAAGAGCCCACACACGACCCTGTTCATTTACACAGCTGTTTAACTCACACAGATATCTCCCGTCTTTGAGCCGGAAACGCAGATAAAAATTTAATTAATCTCGCTTCGTGGTTCAAAGGTCAGCCGAATTTAAGAGGAGGCCTCGTGGTGTTCAACACAGTCTGTGAGCGCTCTCAGTTTCCGCAGGTAACACAGAAAATTTTAATTTCGCTCTGTGCTAAAGCGGCGCTGGCCCGCCATTTTGTGTCCGCGCAAAAAAAGCAGCGGTCACAGCTAACGTTAGCTTCCACAGTTCACCTGTTCAGTTATAATACGTCACGCACGCTTACCTGTATCTGAACGTCCTACCGGGAGAAGCTCACGGCCTAAAACAGACACACCTGTTACTAACTGTAAGGTCACTTCCGCTTACTAACACTTGTGCTAATTAAGCGCAATGCTAACCCACAAGCTGCTGTTAGCATTAGTTTTACAAAGTTTAGTTTTTACAGATCAGCTAATTCCTCTCCACAGGTTTTAGGTGAGCTCCGGTGAGGTGAGCAACAGCACCTGGTGTTTCTCTCACAGCTCAGCCGCTAAATGTAGAGGCCAAACCGCCGTCAAAGTCACGCTCTGTCCGGGTTAACCGCAGCTAACGGCCCGCTCTGGGGTCAAGTTCACATCTATAAGTCAGCAGCACACACACCTGTGTCAGACTCACAAACACAGAAGCCCACACAGGTGAATGTGTGTGTTCTCCTGCTGCTGATTTATCCTTTAGAAACATGTTTGATCCGCAGGCAGAACTTTAAGGCTCCAGCAGTACGGAAGGCTATTTCTGCCAATAATTATTATTATTTTGTTTAACCAGGAAGATCCCATTGAGATTAAAAACCTATTTTTCAAGGGAGACCTGGCCAAGACAGGCAACAGCAAGTGTCTCACATTTACAAAAATTACTCAGTTAAACTCAGGCAGCGAAAACACGCATGCAAAAATAAATGAAATTCAATAAAATACAGTTAAAATGGCAAACTAATTGAAACAGTTGCATGTTGTGGACTTGGCCTCAAGGATTCTTAGTTTAGATTTCAAACCACTTAATGAAAGTCGTTTTCTGCAGTTCGTTCCAAGCCGAGGGGGCTAAATGGACAAAATCTCTTTTGCCAAGTTCAGTTCAGGCGGACGAAGAGGATACGACCAGCATGTTTCACTGCAAGCAGGGAACCTACATGAAGGCAGCAATCCGATTATTGCCTTATATGTAAAACTGTATAAATGAGAGTTCCTCCGACTGGCCAAAGCAGGCCGTCGTACCTGAGAGTAGAACTCACAGTGGTGAGTCTGAGATTTACTGTTAGTGATGAACCTCAGAGAAGCACGACACACAGTATCAACACGAAGCATTCGTATATAGAATAGACATTTTTATCTGTCTCCAGCACAGATAAAAATGTTGCAGCAACAAACTGCTTCTTTGTATTAAAGAAAAACGCGACTTATTTTGAAAATAAAATCACAGTATTAACTTCAGTGTGTTTACGAGATTCTCTTCATGTGGTTTGAAGGTGAGCGAGTCATCCAGATATTTCTACGTGTGAAACAAAACATCAAGTCGTGGTTTAAAGGAGAAAACACAGTTAAAGAAAAATCTACAAATCAAAGGTTAAAAACAAACAAACATCCAAATTAAATTAAAGACTGGAAAGGTGGTCATGAGTAAAACATCAGGCTTGGTGGGTGGGGTGGGTTTTTCAAAATTGCCTTCATATTCTTTTTTCTTTTTACTATATAAATAAAACAGAAGAAAATATGAGACATTTGAGGCTGGGACTTTGGTTTTCTATTAAAGCGGCATCGCTGACCGCTCGTGGCTTCAGTTGTGGATGCTGGTCCCCAAAGACGTCCACAGACTGGAGGCCTCGGCCTGCTCGGTGAGGGGTTCTCCCTGTGGGAGCTTGACAGAGCTGCCGTCCTCGGTGCAGGACCAGTCAGTCTGGGACTGAAACCGCAGTGGTTTCCATGGCAGACGGTCGGAAAGCCAAGAGTTGGCCTGAAAGCGGAAGAGGACGTTTTATTGTGAAAGAGTGTGTGCAGCAGCTGCAGAGTTTTAGATTAACGAGAGGAACACACTCTTATTTTTGTGTCTTTATTTATTGTAGGGCCTGAGTGCAGACAAACGTCACTCCGTCCCTTTTTCTTTCAACATAAAGGTCAGCTGTTTTTATTTTGCAGCTTCAATGTTTCTGTGTCAAACACGAGAAATGTGTTTCCTCGACTTTCGCCACCAGATGGCGCCAAACACACACACACACACACACACACACAGGAGGGCTGTGATTGGCTCTCTCACGGCTGAAGTCACGCGCACAAACTTTCTCACAAGGCAAAGCGCGTTTCCGGCAGTATCACAAAATAAAAGCTGCAGTAACTGGTGCGGAAATGCGGGGAAATGAGTGAAAGGAGAATTTTTGAAGCCGCATTTTGGAAATATTTTAGTTGAGTTGAGTTTTAAAACGTTTCTTTAACCCAGGAAACATCTGTAATAAGTGTTAATATATTTCCGTTAGTCATTTTAATCATTTTTAAGCCTTAATGAGTAAGCTTGCCCTAACGGGATTTGATGCTTGTCTTTGTGACGTGAGAATGAATTTAGGTTCACAATGAAGTAAAACTAGGTCAACTAAAAGAAAGGAAAACTTTAGAACGGGACAAATAACTAAAACTAGACAGCGAAAGCACGATTACAGGTGAATAACCGAATAGCCACTTTTCAATAACATAAAAAAAATAAAATAACATAAATTTTAAAAAGAACAAAAATCAAACCACGCAGAAAAATAAGGCAAACTGTAATTATCATTGTATAAAACTTAAATTGACTTTGCAGTGAACTCAGACAACGCACACAGGCAATATTACAGTGACATCGATGACAGGTGGCAGGTGTGCAGGCAGGAAGCACAAACAGGTAAACCGCAGGGAAACGCTCCACATCGTAACAACGCTCAAAGTTTTGTCTCTGTGCTCTTATTTTGGAAGGCCCCAGAGGTCGCCAGACTTCCTGTTATGTCTGGCCGTCGGGGGAGCATGACATAGCCCCCACCTCCTCCTCCCCCCGGTGAGCGTGCAGACAGTCTGGATGCAGACGGAGTCGCACGCGGACGCGCCGACGGACGAACCTCCGGCCTCACGGACCCGGCAGCGGATCATAGCCGAGCGGAGAGCGCCGAGCCCGGTGAGTGCGCCGCAGGAGCCCGCTGAGAGCTTTTGTAATTCTTCTGTGAACAACTGTTGATGCAGCAGTCGGGTCAGCCAGTGAGCGTCAGGCATCGTCAGCATCTGATGACGTCATAGAGCCACGGTCACGACGTCATGTTGCTTACAGTTTAATGAAAAAATGAAAGGAATCAGTAGTGAGACGAGGATGTGCATGTGTGGTGATCCTGTCTCCTTCTCACCTCTCTGTCTGTCTCAGAGGGAAGTGACGTGTGTGGGGGGGAACAGGAGTATTCCTGATCACTGACCAATACGATCAATATCAGCCCCTGCTCTGTATCTGTGCTCAGGGACTGTATGAGGTCACCTATGGATCAGCTATAGGATCTGTTCCTGGCCCACGGGCACACCTGGGCGTCCCACCTGTCTGTGTGTTCCTGTCATGTATTTCCTGTTCCTCTGGCTGGTGGGTTCACGTGAAACCTGACAACGACCTCAGCGTTTATCACGGGTCTGTGTGATGTCACCGAGGGCACACAAGCCCCACCCACATAGATCTGTCCGGGGAAGTCTTTTTATGGATTTGATTGTTGAGCCGTCTGAGCAGATTCTGTTTTACTTTATCAGGTGACCATGTCGGTGCTCGGCCCCGCCCCCAGCAGCGCAGACGCCTGCCTCAGCATCGTCCACAGTCTGATGTGCCACCGGCAGGGCGGCGAGAACGAGGGCTTTGCCAAGCGCGCCATCGAGAGTCTGGTGAAAAAGCTGAAGGAGAAGAAGGACGAACTGGACTCGCTCATCACCGCCGTCACCACCAACGGCGTGCACCCCAGCAAGTGTGTCACCATCCAGAGGACACTGGACGGCCGGCTGCAGGTACGGCGGTGAAAACCCGACAGAGTGCCCACAGGAAGGCTTGAGGCTCAGAGAGGAAGTAGTTACCTTATTTTATTCTGAAAGAGTTAGAAAGATAACAGGACTTCAAAGAAGAAGTCTTTAAAGTCTTCAGGCTCCGCCCCTCACCTGGTCTGCACCTGATCCTGTCCTTCCTGTGTCCTCTGTCGGGGCTCCAGGAGCTCCTCACCGCTGATATAATAATCATAATAATGATGATGATGATGATGATGGAGCTGTGAGCAGCAGCCTGGGTGTGTCCCACAGTCTCTCAGTAATTATGAGACCAGAGCACAGAGCACACCTCAGTCTGTTGGGCCAGGTTCACACCAGGACCAGCTGATCCAGCCCACAGCGCACCCCCTCCCCCCACAGTCCCACTAAAACGTGAGACACCTTCTCAGGAACTTCTGAAACATTCACAGACCCTTTAAACCAAAACGTCCCCACCCCACGAACCGTAAAAGGAGACGTGGTTCACCTGAGGACATTGTCTCCATCCCCGCTCCGTCATCCTGTGTATGCTGCTGTTAAGATGTTTCTGTGATAAGTTCAGGTTGGTGGGAATATGCTTTAAGGATGCAGGGCTGGGCGGGGCACACAGGTGAGCCGCACACCTGTAGCAGGCTCCTGTCACGGAGCGCTGCTTTGTTAAACCTCAGCCTCCGTTCGCCG
This sequence comes from Perissodus microlepis, assembly GCF_051167445.1. Classification (NCBI taxonomy): domain Eukaryota; kingdom Metazoa; phylum Chordata; class Actinopteri; order Cichliformes; family Cichlidae; genus Perissodus; species Perissodus microlepis. The sequence continues at coordinate 36,863,833 of NC_140471.1, read as the reverse complement.
CAGCGTCGCCTGATGAGCGAGCTCTGGAGCGCGTGCCTGTGCGAGGGTGGTGGGCCTGAGCTGACACCGTTTCAGTCTGAGGGTCGGCATGTGAGCGAGGAAGACCCGAGAGATCAAACTTCAAATGCATAACCAATAAAACCGAAGCGGTTAGAACCGCGTTACAGCGTCGGTGGGACTGCAGGATCCTACAGAACGTCGCAGGTCTCACATCCAAACAGCAGCAGGAGGAGGAGGAGGAGGAAGGGCAGGCTGGCTTGTTTTGTCTGAAACACAGGAAAGGGGCCGGGTTAACTTAAGCCAGACAGTCTGGTGTGTGTGTGTGTGTGTGTGTGTGTGTGTGTACAGCTATCTTTGTGAGCACCTTGTTAGACTCAGGACCCGTTTGTGGCCCTCGCTTCAGAGGCTGTTTGAGGGTTCAGAGCCGGTTTCAGGGCTCAGGTTTGGGTTCAGGGTCGTGTGTGTGGGTGTTTGTGTGTAAGCGTGCAGAGGACGGGAATGTGGACTCGTCTGGGACTCTGGTGGATTTCATACCGCAGAGTTTCCACACTGTAAGAAATGACGTGCTGCTGCAGACATTGACCCAGAGAGGACGAGATGATTTTGTCTCCCACTAAAAAAATGGAGAAGTTCAGCCTGTGGCCAAAAGCAGAGCTTTATCGTGACTTTTAAATCAAATATTTCTGTTTCTGTTTGGTTTCTGTCGGCTCTTTGAGTTCTTTTCTCCTCGTTTCATAGTTTTGCTCTAACAGGTGTTTTTACCTTTTAGAGGTTAAAATCTCAGCTTCATGTGTCAGGGTGTAAACGTTTCACAGTCAGTGTTTCGTTCTCTCACTGTTGTCTCAAATATGAAACTTTTACTTCTTGTCTCATAGTTTTAGTTCAGTGAGTTGACGTTTTCGTCATCTTATAGTTTTGTTATTTGATTGGTTTAGTTTTGGATTTTGAAATCAAACCTTTTGCGTCTGAATTTTTTAATCTATTGTTTGTCTCAGTTTTGAATTATAAGCAGTGTTAGTGTAATATCTCACATATTTATATCACAATCTTTTTCTCAGATATTTGACTTTATCTGATTTTTTTTCTTGAGTTTCTCCCTTTCAGTCGTAGATTTGCATGAATAAGAATAAGACGTCCTGTTATAATTTTCTTGTGCTTTTTGTTTTGTGATTTTTCTACCCGGGCCTCTGTGTAAACCACTGATTCTCCGTCACCTCGTCAGTTATGTTTCTAAATGATGTCCAACTCGGTCTTTAACGTGTTCGTATTTGAAGGAAAAGTGCGATGTGTGTTTCTTCTCTGGTGAGCAGTTTGTGTTTTCACTTTTCGTGGTCAGGAACAAACCGGAGTCGTTCCTTCTGAATGTGTCATCATGTGAAAGCTCTCCAGATCAAACAAACAAACCCTGGTATATTTGGTATCTTTGGAAAGTTTTGCTAAAATCTTTCTGTGTTGCTGTTTGCTTGTTTTGGGGTTTGGATGTTGTTTTTGCAGCATGCCTGCTTCTCATAGCTCAGAGAGGTGAACACGGCGACACCTTTGGAAAAAACCCAGAAAACAGGAACAAACACAAGTATTAGTTTGAACTTAACACTTAAAGTTTAAGAAACAGAGTAAAGACATGAGGAGAGTCTGAACGAGCAGGCGGTCGTTCAAAATGTGGATAAAAGGTGAATTAAAAGAAAGTGCTGTTTCAGTTAACGTTCAGTGTGGGGACCTGGGTCTTTGAGCAGGTTTATGAGGACATTTTTTGCAGCGTGTGTGTGTGAGATTGTTTTGTCTGCAGAGTCTTATCCCTGCCCTTCACCTGTGCACACAGAACAGACCTCGTCCATCAGATTTAAAGCAGCACATTCAGAAACCTGTGGCTTTGAGAAGTTTACAGCCTGCG